>NC_051334.1:167550662-167771921 GCF_015220235.1 Choloepus didactylus
ACTATTATGTCTGCCCCACAAGATTGCATCAAAGAATATGGCTTTTTCTGGGGGACATAATACATTCAAACCAGCACATTCCACCCCCTGGACCCCAGAAAAAACATATTCTTTCCAAATACAAAATACATTCATCCCACAATACCACATAAACTTAAATCATTTCAGTAACAATAGTTAAGTACAAGAGCCCATCAAAATCAAATATAGGCATGGTCAGTCCTAAGGCATACTTTTCCTTTAGCTTTGGATCTGTGGACTTAGAACAAGTTATATGCTTCCAATATACAAAGGAGGGACATTCATAGGATAAACATTCCCATTGCCATAAGGAGAAAGAGTAAGGAAAACAGGGTTAACAGGGCCAAAACAGTTCTTAAAACCCACAGGACAAACTCCATTAGATTTCAAAGTCTTAGAGTCATTTACAGAACAACGTTGCATCCTTGGGGCTTGAGAGAGCGGGAGTCTAACCCTTCCTAAGGGCCTTTGCAGCAGCCCTTTCCTCTCCAAACGCTTGGGTGAGTGCTCCAACATATCCACACATTGGGGAGACCACCTTCTTGGCCCCACCCTCCTCAAATATCAGGGCAACTCCCAGATTCCCTTCCATCTCCGGGGCACATGCTCAACCCCTTCAGAACAGTGTGGTGGCAGCCAGGCTCTCCCCAATTCCCTGGGAATGTGCTCCACCCTCTTTGGGGCTTAGGGTGGCAGGACATTTCCTGAGCATCGAGGTGGAAGGCCCGCCCTCGACCTCCAGGGCAAACTCACCCTTTCCATGCATGTGGGCTGCTCCGCTCTCCCAGCCCAAGACCTCTTGACTCCAGACCTCAACCACCATGGCTCTGTCTTTGAAGAAATTTTTCCTTCTGTTTGTTCCTTGTCTGTCTCCTCCAGTCCAGACTGGCAACGGCTCTGTCTGTAAAGATCTCACAAAAATTCTGTTGGCTTTGCATGAAACATACAGGGGTCAAAGCCGTCAGACAATAGGACTTTCCACAAATCCTTTCTGGATAATTCCATCTCTAATCTTGGCTTGTACTGAAATGGCGGCTGGGTTCCATGCTTGGTAACATCCTCACGTTGGGCTGTAGCTTCTGGGATTCCACCCCCTGGAAGCCTGTAATTTTCCAAGCCATCAGCTTTTGGTTTCTTTGAACCCAAGAGTTCAGTTCTAAGTTTATCTCTTTCCACTCGCATTTTGCTATAAGCTGCAAGGAGAAGCCAGGCTACATCCTCCACATGTAGTCTGCAGATCTCCTCAGCTAAGTACTCCAGGTTGTCACTTTCAAATTCTTCCTTCCCTCTGACACCAGGGCTCAATTTTGCCAAATTCTCTGCCACTTTAAAACAAGGATCGCCTTTCTTCCAGTTTGCAACAACACATTCATCTTTTCTGTTCAAGGGCTCGTCAGAAGTATGTTTAGAGTCCGTATTTCCATAAACACTCTCTTCAAAGCAGTTCAGGCCTTTTCTATCAAGCTCCTCACAATTCTTCCAGAATCTTCCCCTTATCCATTTAAAAAGCCATTCCAACATGTTTGGTATTTGCAAACACAGCAGCAAAAGCACCCCACTTCTCTGGTACCAAAATCTGTTCTAGTTTGCTAATGCTACAGAATGCAAAACACCAGAGATGGATTGGCTTTTATAAAAAGGGGGTTTATTTGGCTACACAGTTACAGTCTTAAGGCCATAAAGCGTCCAAGGTAACACATCAGTAATCAGGTACCTTCACTGGAGGATGGCCAATGGTGTCCGGAAAACCTCTGTTAGCTGGGAAGGCACGTGGCTGGCGTCTGCTCCAAAGTTCTGCTTTCAAAATGGCTTTCTCCCAGGATGTTCCTCTCTAGCAAGCTTGCTCCTCTTCAAAATGTCACTCACAGCTGCACTGAGTTCCTTCTCTTTGAGTCAGCTCATTTATATGGCTCCACTGATCAAGGCCCACCCCGAATGGGTGGGGCCATGCCTCCACGGAAATATCCCATCAGTTATCGTCCACAGTTGGGTGGGGCGCATCTCCATGCAAACAACCTAATCCAAACGTTCCAACTTAATCCCCACTATTATGTCTGCCCCACAAGATTGCATCAAAGAATATGGCTTTTTCTGGGGGACATAATACATTCAAACCAGCACAAGCTGTTAATATCAAATAACCAATGTAAAATTCAAGCAGCTTCGTTTACTCAAGGAAGAACCTTTACTTAAATCAGTATGTAAGCAGCTTCGGGAATAGAAGTATAAATAGAAACACGATCTGTAGATGTGAATGAATAAAAGGAGTAAATGATATGAATATAAATTGGGACATTTCCGGGACTAGTTATGGGATCTTGGGCAAGGTGTTCACCACCCTAGAAATAAAATGGGAATTTATTTTGAGGGTTAAATGAGATGATGCATTTGGAAGTGCTCGGTACCTATTGTTTTGAAAATTCTCCCGTTATTCTGATGCATGTTTCTGAGCTTGCCGGGAAATAAGTTACCGTCTGGAAGACAGGAGGCTCGGTGATGAGTCATTGGTGGACTAAACTGAGACCTTGGAGATGGGGAGGGTGATGCAGACTTGAGAGGTGAAGGAGACGTGTCGTGGCGTCCAATGAGGTGGGGACGGAAGGTGGAAGGAAGCTCTTGGTGCTGAGAGTGACAGGAGAAGGCCAGGAGTGGTCATGGAGGATCGTGGATTCAGCCTTGGACTTGTCCCCGTGAGGTGCCTACAGGAGCACATGTCCAGGGAGCACCTGGGCAACGAAGCCTCAGCCCAAGGGAAGTTCAGGAGAGTGAGGGGCTGGGAGCCCAGCGTGGGGTGGAAGCCGGGGCATGGCGGAGGGCAGGGGATTCTGTAGAGGGCAGCAGGGCAGCCAGACTGGACACCTCTGTCAGGGAGGTCAGTGATCTGACCTTGAGCAGATCAGCGTCGTGAGGGAGCAGGGGAGTTGGAAGCCCGGCTCGGCGGGTTGAAGAGGGAAGGGAGCGGCTCTCACACTGAGGGAGATGTAGCCTGCGGGAGGGAGCCGCCCAGGGTTGGGGCAGATGGGGCCTGTCTGGTGCTGAGCTGAAGCACGCGCTGCAGGAGTGTGAAGGGTGAGGAGAGGATAACTTAGGGGAAGGAGATGAGTTTGGTTTTCTCCAAAGAAGAGAGGGGGTGCCACCGTAGGTGTGTTTACAACCAGAGGGCGGGGAGTTGGTGCATTTGGGCTTGATGATCTCCACCATCCTTGAAACGGAGAAGCAGAAACAAGGACTCTGCAGGGTGGGGAATTTGTACAAATCAGAAGCAGACACTCAGCAAAATGCAGAGACATCTTGTCTGATGAGGCCATCTTTCCAGTGAGCTATAAGTGCTCTTCCTTAGAAATGGGGGCAGATATTATGGCCACCGGGACCCCCTTTCACCTCCAGATTCAGGAAAATGCCTCGTAAATGCTGTTTGGAGAAAAGAGGCTTAAAAAAAGTGGCTGCCACTGTGGGGGCCCGATTCCCCAGGGGTGCGTGGTGCTTTATGGACGTGGCTAAACATTTCACTTCTCAAAATATGCCAACATGAAACTCAGGAAAAGGTTTTAAGAGCGTTTGTTGACAGAGCTGATTGTTAGACACTTTAATTTGGAAAATATTTTGGGGTAGGGATTTCCTTTCGGGTTCCCTAAGAGGTAATAGAGACAGATCTGAAACATCTTCCCCCATGTTCTGGAACAAGGCCGGAATGCTTTCATCACTAATTGGATTGTGGTTGGGTTAACAAAGAATGCACTGCAACTCTCTCTCCACCCCCACCCCTCTCCCTCTCTCCGTCCCTTTCTTCCTTTCCCTCTGTCTGTGTGTTTCTTTCTCCCTTCTCTCCCTTTGGAAAAAGCATATGGCCCAACTTTATTATTCATTAAATGTTTTGCTTCATGCGTTAATGTTGCTCATAAAATGTTTTTAGGATTCTAAAATAAGAGGGACACACATATTTCTGCCTCCACCTCCTTCCAGTTGGGTCCTGTCTGCTGTGATTCTCTTTCTTTTAATGCTGCACATCTTTTCAGTTGCGATGTCTAGAAAAGGGTCTCTGTGCTGAATCCCAGCCCGAGTTCAACTCAGCCTGCAGATTTCAGAGTTTAGCAGCTTCTAAGGAAGCACAAAAAAGACTCGGTGTTCATATAAAAAGAAGGGAGGGTGAAAACCGAGTAAGATGAGTAGGAGAAAGGGGCCCCCGCCCCGCAGAGAGGAGAGATGTTGGGAGGAGAAGATGGGGCACTAAGCAGTTTCAGGGGCAGGAGGGTCTCTGGTTTTGACTCTACCCCTGGAAACGCTGTTGGGTCCAAAGCCCTGAGACGAACACCTGTTACCGCCTGAGAAAATCCAAACGGCATGTGGAGGTGCTCGTAGAACTACAGTAATGAAAGATGTTTTTCAGTTCTGAGTACCATGCAGACAGTAACACCCACCTCCTCCACTATCTCTTTAACCATAATCAGCCTCTAGGAAGAAGGCAAAACCAGGAGCCTCCAGTTTGCAAACCTCACTCATACCAAAACTAAAGGACAGTTAGGAACTCATGATTCTCCCAGTCTGTGCCTATGGGGTGGCCATATTTTATATTTCATTTGTACTATATTTTCTTCTCCCTACACATCACTTTCCAAAAGATGATGTAGGGGCACGTGGGAGTGAGATCTGAAAAATCCAGGAGCTCTTCTTCACAAACAGGGAGGGTGCAAAGGAAATTTACACCATCTTCCTTAGCTTTGTCCCACCCTGGATGGTTATAAACTTCTCAAGTCCGTGTTTCCAGAAGGGTCTCCACCTGGTTCTTGGTGGCTGTGGCCCCACTGTGAGGAGACCTCTTCAGAGTGTGACTTCAGTTAAGGTGGGGTTTAGCCCGGATGTCTAGAGTCCTTGGTAAGCGAGTGAAGGTCAGATGGAGGGGAGAAACCACGGGGAGCAGCCAGAAGCCGAGGTCAGCGGAACCCAGAGGAGGAAGGAGAGGACATCCCCCTGTGATGGAAAAGCCAAGGGACCCCAAAGATTGCTGGTGGCCAGAAGACACCAACCCCAGGAGGAAGCGAGCCTTCTTAAATTCCAGTTGTCAAGCTGCCCCATTGCATGGTATTTGTTTTAGCAGCAGGGAAACTGAGTCAGGTAAATGGATTCTGCCTCTCCCACTTGATTCCAGCAGGAGCTGGAACCCAAATTTCTCTTGAAGGGCTTGGTGGTCTCAGCCTGGCTCGCCAGTGAACCTCCCCGTTAACACAGGACAGAAATGGAAGGACCCGACTGCCTGGGAGAAAAGCCCCTCCCAGCCCTCGAGGTTGGGGTGCAAAGATCAGAGCCTGCAGCCACTCAAGGGAGTTCAAGATGGGGCCCAGGGGTCAGGGCCAGCAATGAGCCCCTGTTCCCAGAAGATGCATCCTGCCCTCTTTGCAGGTGACCCCTGCCAGCCAGGGATGACACAACAGCCTTACTGTCTTTTTTCAATCCCAGACAATCTGCAGCTTCACCCTTTCCACGAGCTATGGCTGGCGTTGCGTTTGGAGCCGTCTCCCTAGGCTTTGGCTTGTACGAATTCCTTTCTCCCTTTTCTTGAAAAATATTTCCATTCACAGCTCCTAAATCATTTCAAAAGATCTGCCCCACGTCCTTATTAGTCAGCAGTACAGGGGGCTATGGTATTAATAATACCTTTTATGTAGTGTTGCAGTTATTTGACAGAGCAGGGTCCTGTATGGCGTCGCTGTGGAATCTCACACCATATCAACTGCCAAGACGATTTGTTCCTGGAGGTCAGGGGACTTGCCTGAAGTCACAGGAGGCAGAAATAGACACTGAATTCAGGCCACCAGACCTCTGGTCAGCCAAGCGTACTCTGCAGCTACTGCTCCATTTAAATAGGGCATGTTCAGTCACAGATTTTAAATACCCAACTGCAATGCCTTAAACCACTAGAGCAACAGTTCTCCATGGTGGGGAGGGAGATGTCCACACCCAGGGGACATTTGGCAGTGTTGGGAGACAGTTTTGTTTCTCCAGGTTGGGGGTGTTACTGGCACCTAGTGGGCTCCGTTCAAGGATGAGGCTAAATATCCGACAATGCACAGGACTGCTCCCCACAAGAATTATGTGGCCCAAAATGTCAACACTGCTAAGGTTGAGAAATGAAATAGGGATTTATGTTTCCCACATAGCAAAGAGTCCACAGATAGATGGTTCCTTCGCTTTTTCAGTATCCAGCAACGTCAGGGCTTCAGCTCCTCCCAGCCACTTGGCTTTTCCCTCATGGTGACAAGATGACTGCTGCAGCTCCAGCCACTGTGTACATGTTCATGGTCAGAAAGTGGAGGAAGTGCAGAAGGCCACACCACCAGATCCATCCCTCTTTTCCCCAGGATCTCCTCATTCCCACCCCAGGAACATATTGGTCATAAAAGTGTCACAAGGCCACCCTGCTGCAGGGAAGTTTAGGAAACTGAGTTTTTAACGTGTCAGCCTTCATGTAGGGGAAAATCAGAGAGAAGGAGGCTGTGAAAAACTATTGAGTGTGCCATAGTGACTATGTCAATAGGTCTTCTAAATGACATGTTCTGTGTTTACAGTAAGTTGAACTTCTTGCCATGAGCAAATATGATTTTCATAATAATTTTTAAATTGTGAAGTCACCTTGATGTAATGACACTATTACCTGCAGTAACAGTACAGAAAGGACAGCCCCTTTTCAGATTGAATCTAAGGGAATTGGTTTGTACAGTATTTCTCTCCCAAAGTATTTCCATGAAAATGTAGAGATCAGAGAAAACGGGATGATTTAAAGTATAAAGTGAAGGTCACCCTCTTCCCAAGTCTCACATATGCCTTTATTTCTATGCCCCGTTGGTCACTACTCTGAACGGATTGCTTTATATCCTTCTAGAAATTTCCTATGCATATATGAGAGTGCATACAATATATATGCTCTCTTCAAAAACACAAAACAGAATCATATTTCATTACATCTCATTGTGACTTGCTTTTACTTTAATAATCTATCTTCACTGTCTAACAACTTCATTTTTCTGAACATTATTCCATGATGTGGATGTGCAGGGGCCACTTGTTATCAGGCATTAACTGGCACTGCAGATTAAAAAATCTATTTATGAACCCACTTAAAACTAAACCCAAACCATTACAGTTAATAGAGAAAAAACAAAGTTTGAAAATGAAACCAAGCTTTATGAATAAAATAAGCTTATATTCTACTCTAACAAAATACCAGAATTGCATAATTATGATTGTGAATGCACACTTCAAGGAAGCAAAACTGAATCAAGTGTTGGTTGTTTTAGGCAGAAGTTTCCTAACAGAGTTATATGTTAGCATGATATCACATGCTCAACTTGAAGTCTGACTTTGACATCAGGGTCTTTAAAAGGAGCATGTTTGCAACAATATTTTGGGTCTCGTGCCTCTTTCCAAGGGCTTCTCAGAATCCTTTGATATTGAAATCGTTCTTGGATTTCTTATCCTTCCATCACCCCCTCCCTTCTGTCTTTTTACTTGTGAGCTGTTGCACATCCACCAGTGACTTTCTTGCAGAGACCCTCGCTATGCATCAATCTTTCACATCACTTACTCTGACTTCATGAAACGCTGCATCTTTTGCATGTTTTTTTAAATTTCACTTTGTAATTAATTTGCACAGCATTCACATTGCATTATAGACTTGGAAACTAAGTGGACCTGATATAAAATGAATGTGACCTAGTACCAGGCAGGGTGGGATGTCGCTTTATAAGGGGTTAATTGATTAGTGAGTATTTTCCTCTTAGGATCATGTTTGCTTCCTGAACTAGTCACTAAACTCTGGGGACTCAGTTATTCAGAAAGTAAGAACTTGGTATTATTTATTTATTCCCTCAGTCCTGTACTAATGGATATCGGGATACTTAGTTATTAGAATATTTAAGATGGGATATTTGCACCAACAAATAAGTACTTTTGCATATCTCTGTAAATTCATTCAACTTTATCCAAAGCCTGCATTCTAACTGGAAATGCTAGGAAATACTTGTGTTTAAAATTTTGGTGGATATCATCAAATTACCCTCAGGCGGTACCAGGTCAGCAAGCTCCCAACCTGTGTGACGGAGCCTACTCCCCACACCATGACCTGCTCGGAGAGTTACCCAGCTTTGTAATTTTGCAAAAGTCAGAGGTTAAGAAAATGATATTGCATTGTTTTGAATGTCTTGCATTTGAAAACTTTCAATAATTTCAAGTGGTGACTTTTGACTAGAATTTGGGAGAAAAATTAAATAATAAATTGTTTTATTTCCATAAGATCACCTATTTTTTTATTTACTCTTGCAAGTTCTTCTTTATGCTCTTCTAGGGTCTTCTTCATGTCCTTTATATCCTGTGCCATGCTCTCATTGTTTGTCTTTAGTTCTTTGATTAATTGCTCCAAGTACTGTGTCTCCTCTGATCTTTTGATTTGGGCATTTGGGTTTGGGTTCTCCATATCATCTGGTTTTATCATATGCTTTAAAATTTTCTGTTGTTTTTGGCTTCTTGGCATTTGCCATACTTGATAGGGTTCTTTCAAAATATGAAAAACACCAATCTCTAATTTGTCAGATCTACAGCTTGGTGGTGTACACTTTCTGTAACTAACCAGCAGATGGCATCTGTGAGTCACCTATTCCCCTCAAGTCAGTTCTCCCCAACTTTGTCTTCATGGTGTGTGGGGGTCTGATTCTTGTGGGGTCCAATTGAATTGGTGCACCAAGTTTGGGCATGTTGTTGGTGCTGTCCTCCCTGAATGTGGGGCGTGTGTCTGAGCAGTTAGGGAGGGAGGGCGGCTTTAATAATCAAACTTCCCAGGTGTTCCTGGAGATTTAAGGCTGTTGCAAGAGTCTAAACCTTCATTTCAGTCTTGCCACAGATTGTCTCTGCCGCTGACCCACAAGTCCTTGGTGGGTCCCTGGGATTTCAGAGTGGGTCCCTCTTCCAAGCCGTGCCCTTCTAGGGCCTCTGCTGAGGGAAGGTTGTGCTATGTCACAAGTGTGAGCCGTCCCTCAAGGGAAGCCCTGGCTGCTGGGCCATGCAGGGGCGTTCCCAGCCTGCTGTAAAGATGGCTGAATGGGGCGTGTTAATTTCCCCCTTTTTGCACAGCTCTGCCTTCCCAGCTCTGGGACAATTAGCTGTGGGTGCACTAAAGGCCACTGTCCACGGCCGATATTGTGGCATGTGTGCGGTGTTGTGGGAAAGACTCCCTGTCACACTGGGACCCTGGCGCGGCTGTGGACTATAGCTCTGGCCCTGGGCAGGAGCATCCCCAGCCCGCCGGGAAGATGGCTGCAAGGGGTGCGGTTTCTTTCTCCTTTTGGCTCCCCTCTGCCCTCCTGGCTCCAAGACAACTAGCAACGGGTGTGGGAAGGGCTATCTTCCACGCCAGATATTGAGGTGTTCGCAAGGCCCGCTCCTGCTGTGCTTCACTGCGCGGTTCTCACTGTTGTATCTGCAGCTGCTCCCGGGTTTTTTTGTTTTGTTTTTTTATTTTAAAAAAAAGAATTAGTCTGTCTCCAAACGCCAACCCACGGTTCCCCCACACTGCAGTGCTGCCGCCAGACTTTCAGCCAGCTCACTCACTTGTTTCAGAATGCAGACTCCTGGTTTCACCAAGTGCACGGCCCCTGTGGATTTAGCAGACCTTGTCCAGCTGGTGCATCACTGGAACTGGTGTTCTGGGTCACTTTCTGGCTTTTAGCTAGTACTTTTCATGGAGGTGTTTTTTTGCCCTGTCTCACCTAGCCGCCATCTTAGGTTCTCCAATAAATTGTTTTAAATGATAAAGCTTTACCTACCTCTGTGCCCATATACTCTGCCTTTTCCCCTCTAACTGGGCTGGAATGGTCCACCCAGCTCTGTGGCCCATGCGTGGGTCCTAACTCTCTCACCTCAGGACCCCCTCTTCTGCCTGTCTTGTCATCCTTCGTTCCCTTGCTTCTCAGTCTCTCCCACCATCACTCAGACATGCACTATTTCTCCCACCTCCAAACAATAATAACTAAGTGACCTCCTGGGACCCCATTCTCCCAGCTGCCGCCCCCTCCCCTTTCCCTTTCCAGCAGGGCTCCTACTGAGCATTGGCCACACTGTTGCTCATTTCCTGCTTTTATTCACTCTTGACCCCGTTCTCGTCAGCCTCTTTCCCTCTCCTCCCTCGCCAAAACTGCTCTTCTCCAGGTCTTCAGTGATCTGCATGATGCTAAATCCAGTGGCCGATTCTCAGTTTTCACTATTTTTGACCTTCCAGCAGTTTGTGGCCCAGCTCGGCACCTCCTTCTCCCTAAACAGGACTTCCCCTGGCTCCTAGGAATGCACACCCCCTTGCTTTTCCTCCTGCTTCATCTTCATCAGCTGCTTTTTTTCCAGTGCACTTGGTGAGGCCCCATGGCCCCAACTGCTGAGCCTCGGAGGACCCCACAGCTGTGCCCCATCTTCCCACTTCCATCTCCACTCACTCTCGGGTGGTCCCAGCCATCCCCGTGGCCTTCATTCCCATCTCCCGGATCGTGGCCCCCAGGGTGTCATCAGCCTCACCCCAGCCTGAACCCCAGACCTGTGCTCCCCCCAGGTGCACAACAGACACTTCAGAATGTCTTAAATCGGGTTCCTGATAGCTCCACCCCCCACCCCCCAAACCTACTCCTCTTGAGGACCCTACATTCCCATAAATGGCAGCTCCACCCTTCCAGCTGCGCAGGCTGAGTAAGTCCCAAGACAAATTCTCACCTGTTCCTCCCATCTGCCAGCAAATCATGTCAGCAAGAGATTAGATGAACATGACAGAATGGTGACACCCTAAAATTGTAGTGCTTAATGAAGGAAATAAGAAATGTAGCAATATATAGAACACAGTAACATTTGTATAATTTAAAAATACATGAATACAAATCAGTGGTCAGTTGCAAACATGTAGCAAATAAGAATTCACCTGAACTGCTTAGCGGCTGCCTGGGAGAGGGGCACAACGTGTGGGGGATGGGATAAAAAAGAATAAATAAACAGAAATAAGAGATGGGCTGTGTCAGGCTGATAAAGGCTCCCAAAGCTATCCAACACCTTATCCCTGGACCTGAGAATGTGCCTTATATGACAAAAGGGGCTTTGCAAATGTAATTAGGGATCTTGACATGGGAGATTATCCTGAATTATCTATGGGGTCCCTAAATGTAATCATAGGTGTCCTTATAAGAGGGAAGTAGAGAGAGATTTGCCTATAGGGGAAGAAAAGGTGACATGATGTGGCCGCAAGCCAAGGTCCTCAGCTGCCTCTACAAGATGAAAAAGGCAGGGAAACAAATTCTCCCCTAGAATTTCTGGAGGGAGCACTCCCAACAGCTGGATGCCAGCCCAGTGAAACCCATTTTGGACTTCTGGCCTGCAGAATTGTAACAGAATACATGTGTGCTCCCAGCCCCTACATTTGTGGCAATGTGTTAGCAGCAGCCCCGGGAAGCTGGGAGGGTGCTGGAGGGTGTCTCTGCTCCAGGGGTGAAGGGGATGACTAAGTGGGTCCCCGCAGAGGTTACAAGTAGCTGATGGAATTGAAATGACACAGCCTCCTATACGGCTCTGCCCCACTGCCACCCCCAGGTCCACATCCCTTGGCCCCTCACCCAACTGCTCCCCTTGCCTTGCCTGGGCTCACCCCCTCATTCCAAGCCCCCCACTGCAGCCGAGCGATCCTTGGCTCCATGTTTGCTCGTGGTCCCTGCAGGGTTCTCCAAGGCCCCTGGTGCTCTGGCCTCCCCTTCCTCCCCAGTGTCTCCTGCTCCTCTCCTCTTGGCGCTGCTGTTCCCTCAGCCCAAATGTTCTTCCCTCAGATACCAGCTGGCTCATTCCCTTCCCTCCTGCTCACAGCCACCTTCCCCGTGGGGCTCCTTCTGGAATCACTCTTCAGAATTCCAGCCCCAACCCCAGCTCTCCTTGGCTTCCTTCCCTGCCTCAGCCTGTCCATCACATGTACTGCCATGGAACACACTGAATATGTGAATTATTGACCTCATTTAACACGTGTCCCTCCCGCCCACCACTAGAAGGCCAGCTCCTTGCAGGCGGGGATTTTTGTCCTTTTTCTCGGCTGTGCCTCAGTGCCTCAGTGCCCCTTGCATATAGTGGGTGCATGATCAATATCTGTTGAATGGATGACTGAATGAATGAAACATAATTTATAAATTGGATCTATAAACACAGAGTGGCCATGGTGATAGATTAGAAGGTTCTCTTTTTAGGATAAAAAGAAGAAAGAGATGATGCACTCACTGGACTTTTGTGAGCTCAGCACCACGCTGCGCTATAAAACTGAATGAAGAAGTGTCCTTATTCCTTTACATCTTTTAATGTGTCGTCAAGTAAAGTGTTATTTAGGGAAGCTGGAAAATTCAAACACTTTGATCATAATCCAATCATTGATTTTCCAAAGAGAATTTTGGGTGGGATTTTGACTGTGTTTGATGTACCTGATTAGAAAGCAGAGCCTGCCCCCGCCCCGACCTAAGTTTCCATTTTAAAAGCCCGACTCTCTACGTGGCTGCTCACAGAGGGGTTTCCGCAGACTTCAGTGGCTCATCCGAGGGGCAGATTTGGGTCACTTGGAAGGAATTTTGGAGGCACATGGATTCAACACCACTGGGTTCAAACATGTACTAACACCACAGCCCCTCAGACACACACACCCCTTTACATCTCAAAAGGCAGCACGAGCCGCCCTGTTTGCAACGCTTACTCCCGCTTGTTGGCCAAACTAACTTTAGAAGCAGCCCTTTCCAGTCTCGGGAGTCCAGGGTGTTCTCTTCTATTGTAACATAGTTGTGTTTTTCATCGGGAACTGGTGTTGCCCGTGTGTAAAGGCTGCTCCTCTTTCCACATGCAGGGCTGCTTCCCTTAAGCTATTTCCTATTCCTGGGTTCAGTGGCTGAGTTACCCACCGAGCGTCCCGACACACACCCACAGAGTGGGGTCCTCCCCGAGCACAGCTGAATATTCCAAGATGACCCCAATCGCTACCCCAAGCAGGCAGATTCTGCTCATAAATGACCACAGCAGCTGTTCTCCTTCGTGGCAGCCCGTGACTGGGAGGTAGAGGTCCTTCCTGTTTCCCAGGCCAGGAAACTGAGGTCAGAAGAGTGAAGCAAGTTCCTGGAAGCCCCTCTACTCTTCGGGGGGGAAACTGTGACGTGACCGGGGTCTGCCCTGGGTTCACGCTCTGACCCACACTCCATGGCAGTGCTTGCCAAGCCCGCGGTGGCACTTCTGCCCCCACTGCATAGGCGTGTCCTCCCAGACACCCCGTGCTGGGTTTTTGTCGTTGTCCCTATTTTATAAATCAGAGGAGCGGAAGAGGCTGGACGTCCAAAAGGTCACATGGCCTCAGGGGCAGAGAGGACTGAAACCAAGGCATTCTGAGTCACGTCTAGGAGCCTCAGGTACAGCCAGGCCAGGCTGACCCCTTCCTACCCAAGGACACAGGACACAGGGCAGCGGTCAGCGGAAGAGAACCTTCAGGACGGGCCACTGAGAATCTGGTTCCTCGCTCTCGTACATGATCAAACACCCTCATTTTGACTTCTGCCCTCCACATAAATCCCTGTCCAGGCAGTGATGCCCTCCAATTCAGACGCAGACAGGAAGATGTTCCCAAGTTATGGAATTCTTTGGAATGCTCTCATTCCACAAGAAAATCTGCCCCACCGTCCAATCTCTAATCACACAGAGTAATTCCTGCACAGCCGGAATTTGAGCGTATCTCTTATCTTTAAAGAAAAAGCCATCAGGGTCCCTCTAGCAGGAGCCACAGCTGTTTGCTTTGAGGAGCGAGGGGCAGTGCAAGCTGGAGCCCCTGAGCTTTCCCAGCACCACCCGCGTCCATTCCAGGATTATCTTCTCACTCCCAGGCGTGGATTTAGATTCACTGCCTCTGTGAACAGCCTCACTACCCCCTTCAAGAGAATATTGCTGAATCATCTTTTTTCAAGCACACAACCCTCCAAAATTGAATTGTTTTAGGGTTCCATAAGTACTGAGCAAGTGATATTGATAGCAATGATGATGAGCATAGCCAACGGGATGGAACATTTACAGTCTAGCACACATCATTCTAAGTGCTTTACACAGTATCTAATTTAAATTTCAAACAACCCCTGTAAGCTGAATACAATTATTCCTAAGCTATAGATGAAGAAATTAAAGCCTAGGGAGCAGAAGTAACATGCACAAGGTCATACAGCTAAAATGTGATGGGGCCATTAAGGCAAGCATGTTTTATCTTTATGCACAGCTGTGTTTAAAAGAAACTGGCAAAATCACCATTTAGCAAATATTATCATAGTAATTGCTTCAGGCAAAATCATCAATGGAGGCTAAATTTACAGGGTGAAGGTTTGATGAGAAACAAGGGAGGATATTTAGTTTCAAATTTTCTCCCCATAAGATACATATTATTTAAGAAGGGAAAAGTGGTAACTTCACAGTAGAGTTCCATTAATCATTCAACCAATATTCACCACCCACCTCAGAGGACACATAGCTGAATAACATGTATCCTTAACCCCCCAAAATTCAGAATAGCTGTCAGTCATCTCTGCATCTCCTCTGGTGTAGAGGATGTTTGAGGTCAAGCCAACAGTGGTCACCTGTTGAAAGGAGAGGGTGGGGGTGAAGGGTGGAGACAGTTGCTGCAGGATGAGGCTGCACGATCACTGCGCTGGCTGCGTCTGCCCCAACCGGGCACCAGTGTCTCCTGGAGAGAAACCCAGGGATGTCACATTCAGGCCAAGCCCTTTTCCTGCAAAGAACCGAGCAGGATTCCTGCCTCGAGCCGACAGTTGTCCTTCCACAGGAGGACTCACTCGTCACCATGAACTCTGTACTCTCCCCTCTAAGAAATGTAAAGACTTTGATGACAGACTGTACATTATTTCTCCCTGCATCTTAAAAACACCCTGCACAGTATATGGCAGGCTATTGAGACTTGGTGAAGGTTTTTTGAATGAGCTAATTAATCAGCTTCTGAATAACAGCTCCGGTTGTGGTAGTAATGCAATTATCAGATATTGTTTAGGATAAGAAAATGTTATAGAAATCAAAGTGAGTGGCCAAATAAGAAGATTTTGGATTCTATTATTTAGAAAGTTATGAAGCAATCTTGCATGTGACTGTGAGTACAGCTTTCCTAAATAAGATGCTAGCATATTTGGTCCAGCAGCACATGGAAAGGGTAATGCCTCGTGTCAAAGCTGAATTCATCCCAGAATTCTCTAAAATTTTCAAAGAAGTAAAGAGTAGAAAACTATAAAGGAATAGAAAGTTGTAAAAAAAGTATAGCTTTGCAAAATAAGCAAATAAACATTCTAAGGTGAAAGGCATGGTGTTTAAAATAAAAGTCTCACTGGATGGAGGGAGGGACACAGCAGACCCAGATGAAGAAAGAATCACTGAAGTGGAAAATAAAGCTGAGGATGTCACCCACAATGCACCACACAGACGTAAAGGTGTGGAGGATGTACAAGAGAATTCAAATCATCGTCCCTGATGTTTACATCTGGATTAGGGCTATGGTCGGATGTGAATTTCCCTTCAGTTCTTGTGCTCCAGTCACACTAGTGTCCTACCTGCCCTTTGGCTCCTGCTAAGCTCTTTGCAGCCTCAGGGGTTTCCATGAGCTGGTTGTGCTGCCTGCACTCCCCTGTCTTCCTAGGAACGTTTTCATTTTCCAGCTGTCAGTTTCCAGCTGTCAGCTCCTTCATTCAACAAACATCCACCGTGTGTTTCCTCTGGCCAAGGGCTGGGGGTGCATGACAATTCCCACAGGCAAAGCTCCTGATCTCATGGGCTTACATTCAAGGTTGTAGGGGGTGGGAAACATGATAAACAGGACTTAAATTAAGAAGCAGATTTTAATTTGTGGAGAGTGCTATGAAGCAAATAAAACAGGACCCTTCAGGGAGGCCCCTTGGCCGTCCCATCCAAAGTGCCCCCCCAACACACCAGCCAATGTTTTATTCCCACTGGGAGCTGGGATGCCCTGCTGAGTTGTGGCTTTATTCCCAGCCTTGGGAACACAGAATTTGTTGAATGAAAGAAGTTTCAAGTGAATAAATCAATGTCAGTAGATCTCAGGTGCAAACGCTGGCCTTAGCTGGCATCTCTTTACTGAATTCCTTCCCACCTCCCTGCCCCACCAATCACCATTGCCAGTGCTGTGCTGCTAAATGTCTAATAACCAGCTCTCTAAGGGAAAACAAAACCAAACGTGCAAGAAATTCGATTCATAATGTTTGCCAATTTCCCTGGTGTCAGTACTCCCACCACGGCCGATTTCAAGCTGCCCGTGTGATGCCCAGAAGGGCTGTTCTGCAGCCGCCGTGGCAGGTGCACCGAACGCACACAGAGAAGCAAGACTCGACTCACCCGAAAGCAGAGGAGGTAGTGAAATGAGGCAAAATAGTTAGGAAGTGATACATTGCAAGTACTTATTACCTTTGTTTTTAATAGGACTTATTTAATTGTAAATATTTTCTGTTTAACTTTTAATCATGGCTATGTTTAATAGCCGGCCCACAATATTCCTGAAAATGTCGCAGCCATCTTTCACAGGCTGGCAGGAACTGGCTCCAGCGCAGCTAATGCTCAGAATAGCCAGAAGTTAAAAGTGGGCGAAGGTAAGCCAGGAAGTTAACTCCCACGTGCCTCGGAAGTTCCTCCGCTCTTGGCACATGAAGGCCAAAGACCGAAAGACACGTTCGAGTACCAAGGAGGGCGTGCGACTGGATCGCACAGATGGAACGCGACTGGCAGCCCTCGTTCTGTGAGCTGGGACCACGGCCTCACGAGGTGGCATCAGCGGGCTGGGCACTCGGGAACCCCAGCTCATTTGCTAATTCAGCTAATAGGGATGCAAACTGATCTAAATGGAGGTCCGAGAAGGGACTCTTCCATCTTCCTCGCCCCGGGGGGGATGAGTGAGAAAGACGATTTGTGGATTATAATTGCTTAATATGGGCTGTGATGTAAAAATTGAATCCCTTCTCCTCTTCAGCTGTAAAGTTCTACAGACAGAGAAATTATGCTTCATGCCAGTGCTCGTTGAAGGTAAAAAGAAAATTCCATTCCCCTTCTGGGAGAAGAGAAAGGACATCTCTTTAGAGCTGTCAGAATTCACAAGCTGTAATAAATTATTCCCTTTCATTACTGATCTATTAAGCAGGCTGCTTTCTATAATGGCAGAAGATTTCTGTTTAATTTTCATAGTTTTAGACCACTGTGATTCCTGATCTGAAATCAACTTGAGTTATCAGAAGAAGGGAATGCATTTAATGTCACTCAGTGGGGTCTGTCTTCACTAAATCTTCCAGGTGCAAGATTTCAGCCTCCGTGTAACATGCACGTGCTGGGCTGGGAACAAAACAGCAGCCAGACTCTTGGGACACACTTCTCAGGCGTGTACACCCCAAGACTGTAGGTATCAGAAATTACCCCACATTCCTCAAAAAGTTACAGGTCTTCAAGTGCCTGGCAGGCAAATCAACATAAAATGCTATAAAATACTAAAAGTGGGTCTTGAAAACCCAAGGCAAAGAATCATAGGATTCAAAGAATTCTCTATCACATATTTTCCCTGGAATTAGACTTTTTATCTTTTTTTAATGGCACACAATTTGATCAAAACATCCAAATCACTGATATAGCTAGAATTTGGGAGAATTTAGGATGTTTCAGAAAACTTTCAATTATATATATAATTAGATGAACAATATTTGTACCAGGGAAAAAGAAAAACAGCTGTACTCGGTTGCCTTTTTGCATATCCCCCTGCTAGGAGATGGTCTTAAATTGAGCTACGGGTTGTGTTCCTTTCATTCACAGATTTATAAATTATACACGTGTTTACCATTCTCTTACTGTGGGGTGATAAGACACACTTTTCAGCCCCCAGTGAGGTTTCAAAATATTCTGAAAAATACCTGGCTACCAAAGGTGCAATGAAATATGAGATGCTCACGTCAGATTCTGGGAAAGTGCTGAGTAGCAGAAGGATCCATCCCATCCGGAAAGGTCAGGCCGGGCCTCGCCAATGAGGTGGCTCTGGAGCTGAGCCTTCACAGGTTTTATGGAATTAATCTGAAATGGAAATTATGAATAAACACAGTGGATTTTAATCTTTAATAATGAGATATATCTATATCTTTAGATAATCTTTAATCTTTATATAATGAGATGTATCTCTATCTTGTTGAGCACAAACATTGAACAATTAGGTGCCACCTTATCTTAGGTAATACAAATTTCTGGATTATCTTCCAGGAGCACATTTTGTAATCAGACCCCTAGATTTGCAGAAACAGGAAGGGAGTGAACTGAATGTGTGATTCTATCCAAGTGAATGAACTTGGGATTTGGAGCACGTTCGTCACACCTGCGGCTCTCCACATGAATGTCCTCCTCCCCGGAGAGAGCTGGGCTGTCGTTGAGTTCCTTCCTGGCATCCTTGTGGGGTTCTGCTGTGGGAATATATTTATACCTGGTGTATTTCATGGCCAGGGCCACCATGAACACGACACCGTCCTTCTCCACGGACAGAGGGACTTCGCCTTCTCACTGCCGGGGCGCAGGCTCCAAGTGGGCCCCACGGATAAGCACTGAGGGGTTGGCCCAGAGCCTGGCAGTCAGGTAAAGACAAGTGCCTCGAGGAAAATAAAATGGGAATAAAGGGATAGAGGAGTGTCAGCAGGGGCAGGCGGGGTGAGGAGGAGACTTCAGCTGGGGGTGTCCCCATGACCCAGAGGAGCCGATGGGTCAGGGGCAGGGGGAGGCAGGAACCAACTGATGGGGGGACACAGGAGGCCTGTGGAGCCACTGAGGGGCCGGCAGGGTCTCACAGGCCCAGGTAGGGGGTGCATTTTCTTCTAAGAGAATCAGGAGCCCCTGAGGGTTTTAAGCGGAGAACGGTGTGATCTAATTTTAGAAAGACCCCGCTGGGTGCAGAGGCGAGAGGGCCGGGAGAACAAGAGGGGAAGCAAGAAAATCCTGAGACTGTCCTCCAGGTGAGAGAGACGTGGCATGGACTTGGGGGCGTGAGTAGAAGTGGGCATCTTCCATGCATGGTTAAGGTTGAAACAGCGGGTCTTGCGGATGGACTGAAAATGGGGGAGCACAAGTTGGTATCAGGAATTACCCTGCATTCCTCAAAAAGTTACAGGTGAAACCACCATGTGACCCATAGTCCCACCTCTGGGTATATGCAGGGTCTCCAACAGATACCTGGACACCAGTGTTCCCAGTGGCATTATCCACAATTGCCCAAAGTGGAAGCAACCGAAGTGTCCATCGACAGATAAATGGATGAACAAAGTGGGGTGTCCACGTACAATGGGATATCATTCTGCCATAGAAGGGAGTGACATTCCAACACATGCTACAACATGGATGAACCTTGAAAACATGTGGAGTGAAAGACACCAGACATAAAAGGACAAATATTGCATGGTTCCTCTTATAAGGAATACCTAGAAGAAGAAAATTCTTAGGGACAGAAAGTAGACTAGAGGTCACCAGTGGATGTGGGGAGGGAGAATAGGGAGACATTGCTTAATGGGACCGAGTATTTATGTTGGGTGATGAAAAAGTTTGGAAATAGTGTGATGGTTGCATTATTATGAAGGTAATTAATGCCACTGAATCTGTACACTTAAAAATGGTGAAAACAGCACATCTTTAAAACATATATTTTACCACAATTAAAAGGAGCAAACGAGAATGACCCCCAGGTTTTGGCATCTATAATCGGGGGTGGACTTGCCCTTGAGCCTGGTTGTGAAAGACCTAGAGGAGAGCAAGCGGGTGGGGCGTGGAGGAAACCACCTCCTGCCCCGTCCCCTGGGCCCGGGGTGCGCCATGTCCCCCGGGGTCAGCCCATGGTCAGCCTCCGAACGAGGCGCCAGGAAACCCAACACTGAGCGTCAAGGTAAAATGCAAAATCTCCCTGCTGAGGTATCCGGTCCATTTCCGAGGAGACGGGGTTTGCTTGGCTGGCTCCGGTCCTCCAGAGCGGACACCCACCTGGCACTCACCTCGCCGTCCCTCCCACAAGGACACTGGGCGTCTGCACATGGAGGGGTGGCTCCCTCTGCAGATGGTGGGGAACAGATGGGGGGAGCTGCATTCAAAAAACCCACTGATCCGTAAAATCATTATAGGCAGGATTTTCAATTTCGACAAGGGGGGGAAATTAAAGGGGAAAAAAGGAGCAGAAACAAAAGTAACAAGGCCATTAATCTTTCATTAAGTTAAAGGGATGAAAAGGAATCACTTAGAGTTTCATTCCCCCTCCGACCATAGGAGCGGTGCCCCCTGCCAACTTCAAAGGTGCGAGGAGAAGTTGGTTAATATTGTTGGCACAGCATCAGGCTGTGGTTTACTTTTGCTTACGTATGATCTTTCTGTTTTTCCCTTTGAACAAAGAAAGCGCGCGTCAGGCGCCCACGGACGGAGGCCTCGACGTGAAAGGGGCCTTTGTTGGGTGCGCCCGCCCCAGCAGCGTGCAGCCTGCTCGTCAGAGGCCGCGGCACACACACAACAGCCGCCAGAGGGGGCTGGAAGAAGGGGGTCATTGTTCTCGGTCATTCCCGCTCTCCACCCTGGACAGACGGGCTGAGGCCCTGCCTCGGTGGCGTTTGGTGTCTGGGCCTGGCTGGGCCTCTGGAAAGATGCTTTCTGCAAGGTGGCGAGAAGCCCGGGGCCCCCCTCCTGGCTGGAAGTGGGGTGCGGGTGGGGAAATAGTTTCACACTTCAGGAGTCTGTGTTTGTCTTCCAGGCAGCACTGTTTGGACTGAAAACAAGAGCTAACTGGTGGAGAGTGGCACGGTTTTGTGGTTAGGGTCTGCTCCCTGGTTGGCCGTCCTGCCCGGTGGGTGACACAGGACGCTGGGCAGAGGGAGAG
Source organism: Choloepus didactylus (assembly GCF_015220235.1). NCBI lineage: Eukaryota > Metazoa > Chordata > Mammalia > Pilosa > Megalonychidae > Choloepus > Choloepus didactylus. The sequence goes on from NC_051334.1 coordinate 167,571,634, forward strand.
GAAAGGGCTGTGCTTGGGAGGGCCCGATGATGTGCGTGGGGAGGCCCAGAGCTAGTGGTTTGTCCGAGCACGCCCTCCATATTGGAAGTGTGACCAGGGCCCTTCTTTGGTTTGCTTTCAGTGAGGGAGGCAAGGAGTGGGGAAGGAGACGAGTTGTTGCCTCTTAAGAAACACATTACACGTGCGATTTCCTGAAGTTCCTGAGGTTGTTTGGCGTCGCTGGCTGAGGCCATAACAAAGAAGGGTCAACTAAGTCTTGGAGACCCTGAGAGCGAGTGACCAGTTTTCCCACTTTTCCGGCTGCCCCAGAGCACTGGGCTCTTCAGTCCATGACGTCTGCTTCCTGCCAGTGCCGTCACCACCTGCTGGATATTTGGAGGCAGATTAAGTCGAGGCTGAATCCCGGCTCAGTCGTTACCGCACGTGAGGTACTGGACAAGCCACTCAATTTCCCGGAGCCTCCGTTTCCATTTGGTGTAACAGGGATGATAATTATCCGCTGGGTTTATCGTGAGGACTGAGATAGTGCACGTAAGGCATCCAGCGTGTAGAAGGGGTCCATAAATGCTAACTTCTTACATAAATATTATGTAAATGCTAACTTACTATTATAAAGATCAATCATATCTATTGAAGCACAAATGGGAAAGGGCAGCAGGTATGTCAGCTTTCCCAAAAAGTAATTTTCCTTTAGAAAAAAGGATGTGAACAGTTTATTTAAAAAAAAAAAAAAAAATCACCATGCACACAGGCTTAAGTGAATTTCCTATCTTACCTTTTTGTAGATGCCAAACGAGGCACCTCAGAAAAGAAGAAATAAGTTCCAAGGAAGGGGAGGGAGAGCACACATACCTCCCATTTGCTGAGGCCCGTCATGGGCCCTGGACTTTGCTTGGGTGTAGCTTGGGGGTCGGGGTGGTTTCAGGTTTCCTACTCCACAACCTGGGGAGCCTGTGACCCGGGCAGGTTACTCATGGGTCTCTGGTGAGCGTGTAGAGTACACGACGGAGCCAGCATGTCGTCCACCCTGTTAACATTAGCTGTTAACGTCAGTGCCACACTTCAAAAGCGCACCTCTGGCCCCGCCTCGGGACTTTGGAGCAGAGAGCGCTTCATGTGGAGATCCCGAGTGTGGAAGCAGCACGGGAGTCCTCTGTTGGCAGGCCCGTTGGTGTGTCCCCTGTGGAATGTCCGGCCAGCAGAGGCCACCGTGCACAGCTTTGCTTCCCTCCCCCAAAGCAACCTCAATTCAGAATCAGGGGCTTAGCAGGGGCTCGTTGCCACCATTAATTCAGGCCTCCTGCTAACTGGCTGCACAGGGCGAGCCCTGGTTTAACTTCACATGCCTCCCAACAATCACAGCAGCACCTGAACTTTTATTTGGATTATGTGTCTGGTGGCAAATGGAAATAATCAATGAAAGCAAATAGATAGGTAGATGGATATAGCTAAAGACACAGCGATAGCCAAATACCTAGCTATAGACCCAGACCCAGACCCAGGCCTATGCCCAGCCATAGTCATAGCCATAGACGTAGAAAGATATAGACTTTCTTTTCAAAGTAGGCCACTGGTAGACAGGTCAGTTGCTTCCTAAAGGCAGGAAACATTGGAGAGGCTGGTAGGCCCATTCAGAAGGCACTGGGCATTCAAGGATCTTAGCAATAAACAATGCCCATACTGCAAGTAAAATAGACATTATTTGTGAGCAATTTTCTTAACTTCCAATTAATTTCTCAGTTTGGTAAATGGAAGTATTTCCCAACCCAAACCACATGTAAAAGAAGTCACTAAAATACCTAATTCTCTGCTGTCAGACGCCATAAATTGACAATTACATATGGTATCATATATATATGTGTAGTATTTAAATATATAGCATCCAATCTATGTCCTCATCTGTATGTCAGAGTAGGCTAGGTTAGTTGCGGTCATAACTCCAAAATTACAGTGGCTTTGAAACCAGGCTTATTCCGTGTGCAGGCCCCCTCTCCATCAGATCCCCCAGTGCTGCTCTGTGTTGCTCTCAGTGGGGATTCGTGCTAACGGAGCAATCAAAGCATCGTGGGTCTCCGTGGTGGAGGAAAAGGAAGAGTAGTGGCAACTGAATGATCCAGCCTGGAAACAAAGTAACACTCAGTGGTCAGAGCTGGACACAGGTCCCACCCAGCGGCCAGGGGTCAGGAAGCACAATGGGACAGAGAGTTGAGCAGAAGTTCTGGTTAACCTTGATACTCGAATACGATCAATTTGTTGACTATTCCCAAAGGTATTCAAACATATTCTCCTGCCTGGACTTCCCCCTGAATTCCAGACTTACATATTCAGCTGCCCTCTTAACATCCCCACTTGGATAGCTCATGAACATCCCAATTTTAACACATCTAAACCCAAATCGCTGCCCTTTCCCCTCAAACCTGCTCCATCCATGGTATTCCCCAGTTCAGCCGATCGCATTCTCTCCTTCTAGTTGGTTTCTGGGACCAAAATTCTTAGAGCCATCTTTAATTGTCTCTTTCTGTCAAAACCTACATCCAAATGACCAGCAAAACCTACAGGCTCTCTCTTCAAACTATCCAGAATCTGACCCTGCGGTGCCCCCATCCTGGCCCAAGCCACCATCATCTCTTGCCTGGAATATTGTCCCACCTCTCTATTTCAATCCTTGCAGATGTTCCGGCTAGATCTCAACATGGCAATCAGGCCTTTTAAAAGATAAGTCACCTCTAGTTACTCTCGTGCTCAAACCCTCCCCAGGCTCCAAGGACACACAGATTGAAGAGAAACAGTGACATGGCCTTCAGTCCTCCATGCTCTCATCTCCCCTTGCCTTCCTGACCTCTCCTCTTGCCTCGTTCCCCATCACCCACTTCTCCGCAGCCATGCTGGCCACCTGCTGCCCATCAGACCCTCCAGGCACTTGCCCATTCGGAGGGTCTGCACGTCCTAGTCCCTCTGCCTGGGGCCCTGCACCCTCAGCTCTCTGCTTTCTTCATCTCTTGCCTTCTTCAAGTGGTCAGCAAACATTTGATGAATGAATGAATGAATGAATGAATGTTTGCATCCACTGGTAGTTGAAACCTGGGCCATGCGAGTTATAATTTCAAGAATAAGGAGCACAAATAGTAAATCTTTTGAGAAGCAATAAGTATTTTCTAAATCTCCTTGTAGGTAGACAAGTGATTACATCACATGAGAGGAGACTTAGATGAGAGGAGACTCATGAGCTAGATGCAGAGAATGGGACCTGGGGCAGCTCATGGCAAAGGCTGCTAGTTGCTCCCCTGCCCCAATTATCCCCAGGTTTTACTTGGATACATGGCCACCTAGAAGAGACTCAATTTCCCAGCTTTCCCCACAGCTAGGTGTGGCCAAATGGCTAAATTCAGTCCATTGGAAGTGAACAGAAGTGATACAGGCTATTTCCATGTCACAGATTTGAAAAGAAAGCCAATGACCCTGAGCTTTGGCTGGGAGATGGCAGGAGCTGGTGCAGCCACTTTGGGCCCAGAGACAAAGCCACTAAGGAAGATAGAGCCTCCTGACCACCCTAGATGGCTTCTCTGGACTGTCTGCACAGAGGAAAATAAGCTTTCATCTGGTCTCTTGTTTGAGCCTATCTTGGGTCTCTTTTTTTTTTTTAAATAAAACTATACCTTAATGAAGAGAGGGTTAGGGCTAGCCTTTGATAATATTTGATAATACTGGTTGAGTAAAGAATGGAGTCACCAAGGAGGGGGGTAGTTGGATATGAGAGGGAAAATTGACAGTTAAATAATTAAAACAATTTTTCTGAGAATATTTGGAGCACACCTATTTTTGGAGCAATGGACGCAAAAGTTGAGACGAGGCAATTCCTTGGAGTTTTTTGAAAGATAGCCAAGAAAGTTTTAGTGCAAGCTTTCCTTAAGCTAATTTTCTTGAATGACCTAAAGTTTTGTATAAGAAAGGCCTTTGGAAGGAAGAACAAAGGAAATGTATGCCTTTACCCTGTGGATTTATTTATTTACAAATGTCCTCAGTCATTCCATAGCACATTATTAAATTGAGGTGTTTTTCTTCTTAAAAAATTCTCCTAAAAATTGACTTAAAAATCTGGTCCAGTAATTATGTGCTTTAATATTTTCCTGTTATTCTTGTTATCAGTTGAAGCTGTCTCCTTGGAGACATCCTTACCCTTGAAAAACAGTTTTCAAACATCCTTGGCTGGAAAAGGCTGTAGGCTGTAGAATCGACATCACGTTCTAGTAGAGCAGGCACGTGCAAGTGGCTCAAACATTACGGAATCAAAGGAAAATGACTCAATATTTCAAACCAAATCATGTAGCATATATTTCTGCTCCATTACAATAGGGCAAGTCAGATCTATTCTTACCAAGCTGTTATCTTGGATGTAGGACACTCCAAATGCTTAATGCGTCTTCTATGTTATTACATGTACAAAGAAGCGCTTTAATACAGCTACTTTCGGTGACTCAGAAGTCACCTCTCAACCTTTTTTACTGACTAAAACCACTCTAACCTGGCAAGTTCTGCCATTGCTGAAGAATTTATCTCATCAGTGTTTCCCATGGGTGACTGGGCAACATAAATTATCCATAGTTCAAAGGAAACTGTTCATCGGCCCACTTAACCAAAATAGTCCACCTATCTTATGTTAGAACCATATTCTTAGGATATTTAATACCTGCAAAATATTTTATTTGGTCAAAAGTTAAGATTACAAAGTAAGTATTAGCTCTAAAATTGAAGTATAAGTGCTTTATAATTATAAATGGGTCTAATTTTTCCTTTGTTTTTTTCCCCTGTTTTTAAGCTTTGAATAAATTAAATTGATTAATGGCCTAAGAAAGTAATTTTTCTGGGATGTAATTTTTTTTTAGCAATTCATCAGTGACCATACCATAATGCAGTTTCATAATTGGCTCCATAAAAACAAATTTAAAATGCAGAGCTGAACCAAACACTCTTGCAAATCTAAGACCGCATTTATAAGTCACATGGACACATTTATGCCCAAACTCTGAAGATATTTCAGTGCATAAAAGGATGTACAACAGCTAACAGTGGGCTGGTGCCATAACATGGCTTGAGGACTTGAGCTCATCATAGCCATCCAACAGATGCTTATCGAGAATCTACAGCACGCTAGCCATAAAACTAGTCTTCGTGAAATTAACCGTCTAATGTGAGATGCAGACAAATAAACAGGCAGTTAAGGTGCTACATTAAATTCTTTTATTGGGGAAAATACCTTAGGGTCCTGTCCCTTTGTCAGGACTGCGATGACAAGCACCACAGCCAGTGAATTGAGAGTCGTCACCAAAAGGTTGGCCTCAACAACAGGAATTTATTGGCTCCCAGCTGGGGAGGCTGGACATTCAAACTCGAGGTGTTGGCAAGTCTGTAGTGGTCCAGTGATGGCTTCCCAGCATCCTCCATCCCATGCTGCTCTGTCCCTTTCTGTCCCCTCCTGAGTCCCACTTCTGTCCCAATTTCCTCCGCTCCATGGCCTTCTGCCATCCTGGGTGAAGGCCCACTCGCCCTCATCCTGAAAGACCTGTTTCCAAATGAGCTCCTGCCCACGGGGCTGGAATTTGGGGCTTGATTCAGTCCCAGTAGGCCCCATGGGAGCATCTACAAGGCCACCTTGATTTGGGAAGATTTACTGAGGAAATGACGCCTGAAGGATAAATATGAATTACCCAGGCAAAGAAAACTAAAGTTATGTTGACTGTTCCAGGCAGAAGTAACACCATGCACGAAAGCTGGGAAGGAAAGGAGAAAGCAAGTTGCAGGGACTAGAGAGCCCTCGGTGTGGCTGGGTGGAGTGGATGAGGGTGCGGCGGCCGGAGATGAGATTAGAGGGATGAGCAGAGGACAGGGCGGTGGCAAAGAGCTTCTGAGGCCCCGAGCTGGAGCAAAGGCAATGAGGACACAGAGAAAGGTGGGCTGGTTGTTTGGTGTTTGATGGTAGAACAGATAGAATGAGCTGTTCGGACAGATAGAGGGATGAAGGGCAAGAATGGAGGATGATTCACACATTTCTGGACAGACCAAGGTGGGAGACTAGGGAGAGACAGCACTGCAGGGAGGGGATGAGCTCCACCTTGGACTGTCGAGTTACGCTCTCTGTCGAGTTACGCTCTCTGGGGACAGTGAAGAGGAGATGTGCACTTCTCATTGGACATGGCTCCTTAGCTCAGGGAGATCTGAGTCAAGGAGCTGAGACATCCCCAAAAAGATGGTGTCCGATGCCATGGGACTAGACAAGGTTGCTCCATTGCTTAGAAGAACCCAAAAGGACCCTTAAGCCTCCCGTTACTTAAGGGCAGGCAGAAGAAGAAATCCTCAAAGGGTGCTGGGATGGAAAGAGCGTAAAATAGGACAAGATGAAAAATGATGGAACTGTGAAACAGCCACATGTTGGTAGATGGATGAAGAAAAAGGAGCCAGCAAAAGAAACTAGGAATGACTATCCAGAGAGGGGAGGAAAGAAACCAAGACTGAAAGATGCCAAGCAAAACCTACTGCACAGACCACTTAGAAAGCAATGGATGGTTCCAAAACTGAGGCTCCATCTCGTAGCCTAGAACTAAGGCTGGTCCACTGGGGTTGGGGGCCGGGAGGGGACGACTGGGGAGGGCAAGGATGGCTAGGAAGGAAGATGGCTGGGGAGGAGGAGGATGGTTGGGGAGGGAGAGGACGGCTGGGGAGGGAGAGGATGGTTGGGGAATCAGAGGATGGCTGTGAAGGAAGCCAGGATGCTGCACGTGAGTAGAGAGAGGCGAGAGAGGAAATGCAGTTCATTCAACTTCTTCATCCATTTACTGTGAAGGGGGAAGGAGACCAGGCAATGGCTGAGGGAAAACTGAATGCCAGGAAGGAATTTTTTTCTAAAGTTTTGTTTTGCTTTAAGATGGGAGGGACCATTTTAAAGGTCCATCAACTTATATTTGCAAGATTCCACAAGCAAAGGTGTTTTAAACATACATTTAATCTCCCCTGCATTTTAGTTTATATTTTTACCTTACAGAGACACAGTGAAATTACACCTCTCAAAATGGAAACGAATCTTTTCCACTGGATCACATTAGTACGAAACTCTACCCAGGCATATCTGAGTATTGAAGACATCGACAAGTTTATGCCAGTCCCTGCGTGCTGCTGCTGTTGTGTTTTGTTTTTTGTTGTTGTTGTTGTATTTTGTTGGAAACCTGCTTTGTCTGCTCACTATTAGAACCACAGAAAGCCAGTGTGGAGCCCACATTAAAGCTACTCCTGCCCACCCTGTTCCTGCATACCCTTTAAGCAGCCCTGCCAAGCGGTTATTCAAACTAGATAACCCCAACTTTCCAGGAGAAGCTTGGGCTGGCTTGGAGCCCTTCTGACTTCCAGAACATTCTCCTGTTTAGGAGTCAAAATCTGTTTTCCTTTGCTTTCTTCTGCTTGGAAGTTAACAACTCAGATTTTTGAAGTCAAACGGTGTGGGGTCAAATCCCCACTCGGGGCACATCCCTTAATCTCAGTTGCCTCGATTTCTTCTTCTCTGCCATGGGGATGATCGTTAGAACCTGTGACATGGGACCACACTGGGAGTGATTGCGACGGTGCAGCAGAGCACCTGGGACCGAGCGATGCTCGGCTACAGTTACTCGCTGTTGCACTCGTCCCGTTCCACTCCCTGAGCTCATGGGGGCAGGAAGCAACATTTTCCAACCTTTCAAATATTACAAGAAGACCCTCCCAGCGACCCTTTTAACTAAATATTAAAAATTCCTTCCCCATCTTGCTTACTTTCCCTTGGATATGGGTTTATTTATATCCCCTTAAATCCTGTTTATTTATACCCTCCCCTTAGAGTGTGGTTCCCCGAACAGGCCCTCGTGCCGCAGTCTGGTATGTCCTGAGCAGAACAGACAGGCTTATCGCTTGCTTCCTTCTTTACGCCGACGTTCCACAAAGGCTGCTAGGATGCTTTTTGTTGTTGTTGTTATGGTTACGGCACACTGTTGATGTGCGGTGCTCAGTGTGGAGGACTCTAAAATCTCTAGGCCTTTTGAATCAGTCAGGGTTCTCCAGAGAGGCAGAAGTGACAGGATATAGAAAAGATAGTATACACATCAGCTCACGTGACTGTGGGGATGGCAAGTCCAAATTCTGTAGGGCAGGCCGTAAACTGGAGACCCCAGTGAAGGTAAAGTTGTATTCCCCAGGAGAAGCCGACTGGCTGAAAAACAAGCAGAATTTTTTTTCCTGACTTCTGCCATCCTCAGTTCTAACTTTAAGACCCTCAACTGATTGGATGAAGACACTCCCTCATGGCAAGGGCAAACTCCTTTGTTGGTTGTAGATGCAATCAGCTGTAGATGCAATCAACTGACCAATGATATAAATGTACTTCCTCAATACCCTCACAGTAACAATCAGGCTGGTGCTTATTTGACCAAACAACTGGACACCATAACCTAGTGTGATGGTTGGGTTCATGTGTCAACTTGGCTAGGTGGCCTAGCTGTCTGGTCAAGCGGGCACTGGCCTGACGATTGCTGTGAGGATATTTGAGGCTGGTTAGTAAACCAATGGGCTGGTTTGTCGGATCATCAGTCAATTGACTGCAGCTGACTGATGACTCATCAAGGGGCGTGCTTCCACAGTGAGAGAATGCAATTGGCTGGATTTGGTCCAGGTGATCAGTTGGAGGCTTATAAGCTGGACAGTTAGAGAACCTTCACTTCTTCTTCGGCTGCTCAGTGAAGCATTTCCTGGGAAGCTCGTCGAAGTTGCCGGTTTGTTTCCTGAGGGGTTCGTCAAAGTTGTCGGTTCGTTTCCCGAGGAGTTCGTCGGACGTCTTCCTTGGAGTTGACAGCTTGTTGACGGCTCTGCAGAATTTGGACTCGTGCGCTCCCGCAGTTGCATGAGTCACTTTTACAATTTGATAATAAGAGACATCTCTCATTGATTCTGTTTCCAAGGAGAACCCTAACTAATACACCTAGCAAAGGTGACCATGAAATTAACATCACACTTTCCTACACATGCTCTTTCTACCCATGTCTTTCCCATCCTGGAGTATAGACTCTGGAGACCAACTCACTGGAGTCAAATCCTAACTGTGTCAGTGACAGCTGAGTGATACTGGGCATCTCCGTGCCTGATTTCCTCATCTGTAAAATGGGATAATGAAAACTGTACCCACCTCTCAGAAATAGTTAGAGTAAAAAGAGCTAACAATTGTAAATGCTGGCAGTGTGCTGGGTACAAATGTCAGCTCTCATGATTAATTTCCTTATCTTTTTATTCCAAGTATAGGATATTACACAGTCAGTTCTGCTTTAATTTCTGCTTTGAAACTGTGAATGTGTTCCACTGTGATTGATACATTGGGGGTCTCCTTGATTATAAACAAAATTCACATTTGCTTATGGGAGGTTTTATCTGTGGGAAACACTAGGTGAATGCAGAAAACTGCACCCAGCTGCACCGGTGGCAGGAGAATATGCAAAAGGCTGACAGGCATCTGAGCACCCACCAGCTACCTCACTCCCTGGTTTGTAATGAGCCACCCCACCCCCATCTGCTGATATGACTTTCCTTCCCATTTCAGATGAGGCTGTGCCCACCGCTTCTCCAGGACTCGTGAGCTGCAACCCTCCTGAGTCCACCACCATCAGCAAGCTCCCCCTTTTCCAAAGTAAGGTCCCCCATTTATTGTAACATGCATATATTTCCTAACTATTTAATATGTGGAAAGCAGTGCCACTGTTTTTATTGGGTTCCTGTCTTTTTTTGTGTGTCCCTGACAACGTTTTTGAGTGTCATGCACCTAACCCCATTTCCCCTAAGCCTGAGGTTCTTTTATTTCATGCAATTTTATTGAGATGTATTCACACACCATACAGTCCATCCAAGGGATAAAATCAATGGCTCACAGTATCATTATATAGTTGTGCATTCATCACCACAATCAAGTTTAGAACATTTTCATTACTCCCCAAAAATAAAATAAAAATAAAGAACACCCCAAACATCCCATGCCCCCTATTATTTATTTGTCTTTATTTTATTCCTCATCTGCGCATACACTGAATAAAGGGAGTCAGCCATGAGGTTTTCTCAATCACATGGTCACATAATAAAAGCTGTACAATTATCAAAAAGAATCAAGGCTACTGTATCGCAATGCAACAGATTCAGGTATTTTCTTCTAGCTATTCTAATACACTAAAAACTAAAAAGGGATATCTATATAAAGCATAAGAATAACCTCCAGAATGTCCTCTCAACTTCATTTGAGCTCTCTCAGCCACTGAAACTTTACTTTGTTTCTCTTCCCCCATTTGGTCAAGAAGATTTTCTCAATCCCACGATGCCAGGTCCAGGCTCATCCCTAGGAGTCATGTCCCATGATGCCAGGGAGATTTATACCCCTGGGAATCATGTCCCACATAGGGGGGAGGGCAGTGAGTTTACCTGGAGAGTTGGCTTAGAGAGAGAGGCCACATCTGAGTAACAAAGAGGTTCCCTGGGGGTAACTCTTAGGTACAATTTTAAGTAAGCCTGTGGTTCTTATCGTGTGGTTTGAGTGAATGCAGACATGTGCCACATTATAGCACAACTGACTATAATTATCTCTGCAAAGTCTTCTCTCGCTCCATTCAACCCACAGCTATAGACTCTCAAATTGTTTGGGGATCCTGGTTATTTTATTCATAATATTTGATATTTCTAATCTTGATGTTACCTGTGAGTTTGGTGAGACTATAACACTAAAGATCTATACGGTATCAAGGGGAAAGGCCATATTCTAAAGGAGAGTCTTACAAAAAGAAAAACAAAAAGCATTTCCTGCCAAATAAAGTATTTTCAGTATCATAGTGAATTTTAAATACTGTTATCAATTTAATAAGCTATTTTCCGATTTAGCTTCAGGAAGGAAAACTGTTTTCCTTCATTGAAGTCTTCACTGAATGGGGTACCTTACCTAGAAATGTAGGGCTTTGGGATTTGGATGGGGCTTTGGAATCATCCAGCCCCATCCCTTTGCGGGGGCAATGAGTCGGCTGTGGCTTCGGAATGAAGCGTCTTGCCAACGCCGCCTGGCACAGCCAGGTGCTCCCTTCCCGGTTCACAGCCTTCTTCCATCCCCAGGCCGACTCCAAGATTACATGTCGTACAACTCCATCCCCTTGTAACAACACCGCGGCTCATCCAATACAGACCTGCCAGTTACCACAAGGATGGTTTTGTAAAGCTGGCAGCCCCTCAGGACTGGTAGAGCGAGCAAAAGCTGGCAGACACTGCTCCGTGAGGGCACAAGAGGCCGTCCACACCTGCAGCAGCCACCCCACGGGAGAGGGCAAAACCCAAACGTACAGAATGGAAGTCTCTTTACCCTCTCTTGAGTTTCTCCCCTGAGGAGCAGAGACATAGGACTTTCGTTTGCCAGATGGGGAAAAAATACTTTGCTGATATTGCTTACAATGATAAAAATATATATATATACCATCTGAAACACCTAGCTATATCACTGTAAAGCCTAATCTTTTATTTTTTATTTTTTGGAATAATTCTGATGAATTCTATACTTGTACCATCAGGGTTAGTTAACTACTATTTGTTTATTTTTGGATCCAGATAAAGAACTTGTAAGGTTCCTCAGCATAACATATTGAGTTACTGATGCACTTGTTTATTAATCAGTTTAGCTATTCATGTTTTCATCTCTGAAGGCCTGGGTTTGAATTATTAATTCATTCATTTGTTCGTTTGTTTGGAATAGGTAATACAGCCACAAGGTGTGCAACTTAAAAGGTACAAAAGGCTGTACAGGAAAAATAAATCACGCTCTGTCCCCCGTTCCCCTCTCACTAGGAGAGGAAACTGCTTTTTATCAAATCAGATTCCGGTGCCCTTCCAGGGGTGGGCGCTGCATCCCCAGTCCTGAGGGCAGGTCACAGATGGCACTGCAGGGCACACACGGGGGTCCAGGGCTCTCGAGGGGGGTGGGGCGCTGTCCGGACATCTGGTGGGTGGGGGCAGGTCGGCTGCTAATATCCTCCGATGTACAGGGCAGCCCCCGCAGCAGGGAACTGTGGGTTCAGAATATCGTTAGTGCTGAAGTTAAGAATATTTTGCTTTTTTTAAAAAAAAACTTCTTAAGTGATTTTGATTATTCTTCTTCAAACCACGTAGCCCAGGACTTCCTTAGAGTGTGGAGAGAGGGAAGATTTAAAGTCACTGGAGGGCAGGAGCTCAGTCTAATTTCTTCCTTTCCCAGCCCCTGGCAGAGACCACGGCAGGTTCTCAGTAAATATGCATAGAATGCATCACTGATTAAATAATCCCGGGCAGCAGATGTTTCAAATAAAATAAAATATCCTGAACTGCCCATTTGTCCTGTGGCATAGATTAGGCTTCTACTCAAGTCTTAGAATTCTGGAATTCTTTGGGCCCAACAAAGACAAAGTAGGTTCTGGAGGAAATTTTTCATTTTGGAAATGATAGTTGCAGAGACGAGCTGCCTGCCCTGGGCCCTGGGTGCCTCACCTGTCCACATTTACAAAGACAAGTCATTAAAATAAGCAGAACGCCCACCTGGCTTTTTAAACGGCCACTCAGTCGCCCTTCGCGAAAGGCATTGCGACGCGCGCACAAATGAGCGGTGTAGAGGCAGTTTCAACTTTGTCAAAGGCCTTGAAAGGATTGCATTCTCTGCATCTCCGCTTTCAGGAACTTTTTCAGGACTCATATTTATTTGAAATCAGAGCAGCTCACAAAGCGCTTTACAAAATGCATCGCGTGTAGCAATCCTAGGGATGACCTCTACAATTCAAGGCCGGACTGAGGTATTATTTTTAGAGAGAGAGAAAAAAAATAGATCTCTTTAATCAGCTTTCAAAGAAACATTGTGAACAGCCACTTCTCTTATTTAAAAGTTTAACTTTACTTTCATCAATTTATAATCAGAGTTCCTCTGGTATGTTTGATTCCTGACAAACAAGGATAAAAGTCTGGTGCCCCCTTGCTAATGAGATGATAAAACAGCAGGGATCAAGTTTTTAATTACTACAGGCGATGCACTGGAGAGGCGCCGATGATATTCTCTATTGCATGTCTAAGTTGTAACTTCAGGCTTATGACAGGCATGCTGAGTTCCACTGCCTTTGATGATCATTCATTTCTGTCTCCTGAGAATATACAAAAATTTCTGAGCTAGCATCCTGAGGGTCTGGCAGTTAATGGCATAACCTAGCACAGGTTCCCCGCTCCAACCATCATTGCTCGGTGAGCTTGAGTTGCTTAATGCCTGCCATTTTACCAGAAGGAACTTGGAGATTTGGAACGTGTAGGAAGGCTGCTATCTACCCACTGTCTCTCCACCGGGACGAGCTTTCCATTATTCATATAATTTTTAATTAAGTGGGAGATTTCTGGTATTTACTTTTTCATTTATCAAAGTCATGCTTGAAAAAAATTTAATCTTATTTTTATACACTTTTGTAGACATGTGTTATGCTTTTCGCTCTAAGCTACTAAACATATTTCTAGTGATATTCCTGCGGTTACTGCAGACGGTTGGCTATCAGGACTTCTGGCTTTCCAGAGCGCCATTGGGGTGGGGGATGTGGCTTGTAAAGGTCAGGGATGTGGCTTGTAAAGGTCACGTGCTCTTACCCTGTTTGAAATGGAAACAGTGGGTCATGACATTATCTTTCATGTTCACAAACTAAACACACACACACGCGTGTGCATACACACACCTCCCTGTGCACCACAGCACTCAACCATAAGGGCTGCTCCTAACCCTGACTTTAGCCATGAATCCGGAGCACAGAAGTAATTGATGAATTAGCAAATCTGGATCCAGCCAGCAAACTCATCAACCAACTGACCAATCACTCAAGTAACTTCTGAATTGGTAATCGTTGAATACGCAAGTAATTTCTGAATTATGAAAGTAAGAATTGAGTGTCAGAATCACAAGCATTGACAACTTGTAGTCTACCAGGTGGTTTTATTCCTAAGATTTTGGATTGTAGACATAAAAATGCATCATCAACTGCTGCATTGGGGGAAATTATTGTTTTGTTGTTTCACCACCCTGCCCCCCCCACCCCACAGTCAGAAGACAGAATCTAAATTTACAATACCCATTGGGAATTTCTATTTTTAGCAAAATGACTTTTATGGCTTTTAAAAAAATCATATATGTGAAATATGAAGACCAGAAACTTGCTGCTTATTCTCTTCATGGCAAAGGGAAGTTAAAAGTGTTTTAATTACATAGTTCAAATAATATGCAAAATTCCCATTGCTTGCATTTGCCAGGATGGACCAGCTGCTGTAACAAACAATCCAGAACCTCGGTGGCTGAACACAGCAGAAGTTTATCCTTGTTCATGGAGGTCCGATGGGGTTGCGCCTGCTGGGCAGCTCTTCTGGGCAGCTGTCCTCAGGGGCAGCGGCAGAGTGCCCCCAGGCTCTCCACATCTGGCTGGCAGGAGGGGAGGGGAGAGCTCGGAAGATCCCCGGGGGCTTGTCACATTCCACTGAGCAGACATCACAAGGAGGCAGCACTCAGATGCACAGGGACCCCGCAAGAAAGAGAACTGGCTTGGGGAGCCCCTTGGGTGACTTTTCTGCATTCACTATAATAATATTTTCTCATATCAAGTGCTTTGTGGTTTCCAACACTGGTATCGGAGTTTTCTCATTTCGTCCTCAGAGTCTCAGAATCTTCTTATTTCTCTCCTTTGCTTTCTGTTAGACCACATGCCTCCCCTTTTTTATGATGTCTTCCAGCCTTGGAAACTGTGGTTATAAGCAATTTATACTACAGATAAACAGTATCGAGATATTTAATCTGCTGCATAATGTAACTTGATATGAAATTGACCATAAAGTACCAGTAATGTAAGCTATAGATCTCATTCTCATTTTTAAGGATTCGACTGAAATAATTTAAACATTTTGGTAAAATGTGTACATGGAGAGAATAAGTAACCCCAGCTATCAAAATGATTATCTTGAAATTCATTTCTGGACCTGGTACTGTCAAGGATAGATTGGTTTTAATCAGAGCATGACTAAAGTTTCATAATTCTAATAACTGTGATACAGTTAACTGTACACATCCCTTTCATGGGGGTGGGCAACAGAGAACACAGGATGGGTTTTGAAGTAAAACAATGGTCTGTCATCATTGTCGAGATATATTCTTACAGATGAACATGAGGTGGAAGTGTGAGTGAAGACCCCTTTCTTAAAAATTTTCCTTCAGGAACAAATAGATGAGCACCTATTCGCTGGCCAGAGTGCTCAATGATGAGAATTTTTTTTTTAAGGAAAATAATCTCTTAACCTGTTTCATTAGGGCTGGGGGAAGTGAGAGCAGATGGTCGCTGAGTAGGTTCAAAACCAGGAAGGGGTCCATCAGCGGCCTTAGGCTGTGTTCCCACATCCCAAACCCCATCGGAGCAGACACCGACGTCTGCAGAAGGCCGCCCCGTGCCCTCTGCCTGCCACATGCCTTATCTCGAGTCCATGCAACAAAAATGCAACGCAGGTTTATTACCCCCTCTCCTTCTTTGACTCAAAGACCCACGGAGAGAAAATGGCAGGTAGAGCCTCATCTAAACATAGATGCAACTGCATGCAAAGCCTGTGCCGATGACTTTCGACAGGAGGAGCCGTCTAGAACATTCCCTGCTCATCTCTGCTGCAGAGCTGCAGGTGCGGGTGATGGACCAGGCTGCTGCGTCCAGTCTCCCTGACCTCACGGCCACATGGTCAGCCCCGGTGCCTCGCCGGCCCCTTCGTCACGGGGGCATAAGGGCCCCTGGCTCACCAGGCGACCGTGCTGGCCATGGCTGTCAGTCCTTCCAGTGAGCCGAATTCACGAGCAGATCACGAGTCACCTCCATGACCCGTATCCAAAGCATCAACATCAACGAGCACTTTGGATCCAGTGACCAGAGAACAAGCACCATCTCCGTCATTTGCGGAGCGACATTTCAACAGAAGGGAGCATCCTCATCCCCTCTCGAGAGCAAAGCAGCATCATGACATGTAAGCATGCCGTTCCTGTAGAGAAGCTGGTGGTCACCAAGGTCACCCCCGACCCCAGAGAGAAAAGCAAGGGACAAAACCTCTTCTCTACAAGAGGTGACATCACTTATGCGACTGAGGTCTCCCGAGTCCCGTTCCTGCCCTCACAGCCAGGCGAGGGGGAAACAGTGGGAAACCCACCCTTTCTCTGAGAATCTCAGCTCTGCGGGCACCGCGTGTCCTAAGCAGAAGTCCAGAAGCTACGGCGGCTCCCACATGAGGACGCTGTGTGAAGGGTCTGCAAGGATGGGGGGCCAAGACCCCCAGGCCTGGTTCCTCTCCTCCTTTCCTGCCTTCAGTCCACAGGGGGCTTGGTTGGGGCAGAAGCAAAGTTGGGGTGGTGCTTCCCAACCCATGGGAGAGAACCACGTCCTTGGCGTTTTCACGTCTGCAGTTGCTCTCCCCATCCCCGGCCCCAAAAAGGGCATCAAGAGGCCGTGCACTAACTCACCCCCTGCAAGTGCTCCCAGCTCACCCCCTGCAAGTGCTCCCAGCTCACCTCCAGCTCCCCAGACACAGGCAGAGGGGCCGTGTCGAGAGCTGGGCGTGGAACCCTCACTAAGCCAGGACGCCATCAGTTAAAAAGTATTAAAAGTGGATAGAGTCTCACCAAATATAAGCTACAAAGTGGAATGGATCGAGTCTCTTAGTACATAAGAATTACTACACCCAGCTACTTCATAAATTCCTTCTACAATCTCTAAGGTGGTAAGGATAACAGGAGAGCACCTTGCTCATTTATTTTACCACAGAATTGATTAAACAGGAATTCCCGAGAATGATATCTGTCTTTAGCACTCTTCTTTCAGGAGAAGACTGTTTAAAGCTTTTAAAGTATATCATCTATGGTTTTAAGAAATATCCAGCCCCACAGAGGGACATTGTTTGACTTCACTTATACGAAATACTTAGAATAAGCAAATTCACGGAGACAGAAAGCGATTACAGCAGTCCAGGGGCTGGGGGAGGGGGTGGGGAATGGGGGGGTCACCGCCTAATGGGGATGGGGTTTCTGCCTGGGGTGATGGAAAAGTTTTGATAATGGATGGTGGGGATGGTGGTATGGCACTGTGGGCATAGTCGACACTCTGGATTGTACATAGGAAAGTGGCTAAAATGGGAAAGTTTATGCAGTATATATGTTACCACAGTAAAAATTTAAAAAGAAAAAAAAAAGGAAACAAAGAAATATCCACCTGATGCCCCAAATCTGATCAGAGCTGCGTTATGACTTTTGTGGGAGCTGGGCATTTTTGCCTTCGTGGGCCTGTTCCTCTGTAAAAAATGTGTTTTTATGACTGTGTTGTTATAAAGTTTGATATAAACCATGCTGGATTATATTCATCTTTTTCTTCTGATTGAAAAGAAATTAAAACATTTTCTGGGCTCCTAAAAGTATGGGGGACCTGTGCCTACTGTACCCTTAAATTTATATTCTACTGTATTAAATATATCACACAGTATATGTATCACATTTTACATGTAACATACATTCTAGGACCATAGATTACATATGTATCATATACTATCTAGCCCTTAAATATCATACAATAAAAATTGATGTTGAAAGTAACCATTAAAGAAAGACCCAAGTTATTTATTATACAGATGTAATAAAATAAATCCTTATCTGAGAATCGTTGTATGTTTGCAAACTCATTTAACATTTGGAGCTGCTTTTTTGAGGTGTCTCCATCATCATCATCTCCACCATCACCACCACCACCATCTTCTCCATCTCCCAGGGAGGTTGGAGCTACTTTATGAGGTGGCTCCATCATCATCGTCTCCACCATCACCACCATCATCATCCTCTCCTCTCCCTGGAAGGTTGATAGCCTGTTCAGGACCAAGGGCAGAGACGGGGGCTCAGGCCCAGGCCCCGTGGCTGCAGAGCCAGTGCTCTGGACCTCTCCACCACACCACCTCCCGCATGTGCAGTCCTTATTTGAGGCAGCAAAACTGGACTTATCACTATCTTCCCATGGTAATAGGCTGGTGAAAGTAGGTATTTAAGAGAAAATGGCTGAAAATAAAAATAAATGGGAATACTCCATTCCTTTAGTTATGAGAATTTTCCCACTTTACTAAAAATTTGAATCTATAATTATATGCAGAATATTTTGTAGAAACTACTATTTTAAAAAACATCAACTTTGGTGAGTTCTTTTTTTACTCTATACTGATCTTGTTAGAGTTATAGTGATATAGACATAATGTTTTTCTGCTTTTTCCACCTTAATATCATTTTATGCAGTATCCATGTGTACACAATATTCTATCATATCCACTGTTCCACCATTATAAATACTCAGGGTATAAAGATTCCAGATGTTGTGTTGGAGCGAGTGGCTGCTTGGGTTATATTCCACACAGTGGGACTCTTAGGGCAGAGCTCTTCTCACATATTTCCTTATGAGCATGTTGATTGAATTAAGCGTCACGGCATCTGACATATGCCACAATCTATTATGACTTGTAAAACCCAGCTCTATCAGTTAGGAGCCTTCAGCTCCAAGGAACACAAGGCTCTATTCAAAGTGGCTCAGCAGAAGTTTGGAGAGAAAATGGCCCCAGGTGTCCTCTGGGACCCAAATCTTTTGCATCTTTCCCTTCTGCAGTCCTTCACGTGGTGGCTCAGCCTTTCATCCTCACTGCCATCCCGGTGTCCCAGGATGGCTGCCCGAGTCCCTAAGGGAGAGCAGGGTGGAGGCAGGGGTGGGGTGAAAGCTCACGGTGGTAGCCGTGAAGAAGTGAGCGATGCTTGGTGTATTTTGAAGGGAAAGCTGTTGGAATTGCTGATGGCTTGGAGGTAAGGTGTGAATCTCCCCGGTTTTCATCCGGAGCAATGGACAGGGGAAGTTGCCATTTGCTGAGAGGGGCAGGGGTGGGGAGACGCAGGTTTGGGGAGAAGCAGGTTTGGGCAGAAGACCACGTGCTCACTGTTGGATTTGAAGATGCGGGCAGATGAGGAAACAGCTCAGAGAGAGGAGGCCAGTTGCCCAACGTTGCCTAAGCAGTGACCAGAAACCCAAACCTAACCCAGGCTCAGAGGACTGTGCTCTCCAATGCTGCCACCCAAGTCGTTTGCCGTTTAGTTTCTGCCTCGTTGGTTAGCAGCCTTTACAGGATCTCATAAATAAGGTTATGACATGCATTCGGTGAGCAGTTCCACACTCTGAAATGCTAGAGGTGATCTGCGAGCATTTTAAGGAGAGTGCAAGTCGTGGCTATAAGAGACCAATCTTCCCTTTGGTAATTCATGAAATTGCCACGCGACCTGGAGAGCCTGGTAGTATAACAGCACACGTACAAGACATTACTCTTAGCGGAGGACAGGGGAAGCTCTGATAATGGTTCAAGCCTAGCTGAGGCCACAGTCTGCTGAGAAAAGGTCAGCCAAAAAAGGATGAACTTAGAAGCAGAGAGCCTTCCGATACTTATCAGGAAGAGCTTTCAAACTAACAGACTTGTTTCAACTTTGAAAATTAAAACACTGAATACATGACCAAAGAGATTGGGTCTTTTCCTTTCTTGAAAAGGTTCAAGAGGCAGAAGATAATAACAGAGAAAGCTTAGACTCAATTGTCAGGGACACCTGCATTCAAACCCAGATGGTTATGGTGTGAACGTGGGATCCTGGCTTAACGGCCCCCAGCCCTGAGGGCCTTCTCTAAAATGGGAGCAGGAACATCATCATGAAGGCTTGTTATGAGGATCAAAGACGGTAGAGAGGAAAATACCAGCTTGGATTTGCTCAATAAACGGCAAATACGATAATTAGCAATAATACCAAAAGAAATGCCTAGCTCTTTTTTGCTGTTGTATCTTAGATGAACTAAAGAAACAGAAGACCCATGTGAATTTAAAAAGGAAGGAACAACCACACACACACACACACACACACAGCTGAGAAGAGGCCGAGTGCAGACAGCTCTTGTTAACCACCCTGGGGAAGGTAAGGGGGTTCTCCACGAGCCCCAACCTCACCAACCTTCCAGGGCTGGGCACCTTAGGGTGTCAGCAAGATGGGATGGGACCCACCTGGACTCCCAGGAAAGATCCTGGGGCCCTGTCCTTAGACGAGAAAGCGAAAGTCGCAGGCAATAGCTTGATCTGGCTGTGTTTACATGTGTCTAGGTCAATATGGAGAAAAAGGTCTGAAGACAGACACACAACACAGCCTTAGCAACCATCATCCCCTGAAGAAAAGGGGGCTCTGGGCATGGTGGGGGGAAGCGAAGATAGACTTCCGGTTTTTACCCCTCGTGGATTTTTATCATTTAAACTGAACAGCGAGCATTAATCCTTATGTTACCGATGTAATGTTTAAAAATGTTAAAAACCATTTCTAAAACTTAAAATTGCAGAGTATGACAGTAAAACTGCAGGACAACCTGAGGGTGAAGATACACTCTATTCTGTGTGACTTAGTAATTTTCTAAAGGACATCTGTGTGTGTGTATTGCTACATAAATTTTATATATCCACTGTGTAGTGTGGGCATAACTATATACACATTATGTGTATACATGTTGTGTATATATTTGTGTATATACAAATTATCTATGTTTATATACTGTATATATGTGTATGTGTATATACATTATATACAAATGTATGTGGGTATACATTGTATATATGTATGGATAAATATGTACAGACAGACAGACATGTCTTATTCAGACAAAGGCACATAAGAACCTGGTAAGGGTGGCAGTCTTCAGACAGGGGAACTGGGAAGTTACTGGGTTACTTACTAGTTTGGAGTGAAATCGAGACTTACTTATCAGTTCATACCTTTGGAATTTGCTACCTTTGGCACGTATTACCTATTCAAAATTCATTACTGTAAAAGGACAATAGAGAATCAAGCACTTACAATTTCTCCATGGACTTGTCACTCCTAAATATGTTTAAATGTTTCCCTCTTTTACTGGTCAAAACCACTCTTGTCAGTCTGCCTGACATCGCAGATTGATCGTTTTCATATCCTTTTAGCATCACTCAGGAATAGCCAAGTAGGAAATGTGCAAAAGAACTATGGATTGTTAAGAAATGAAACAAAACTCCAGTCGTTCTCATGAATGAAATGGGGCTAAAGCTGAACAACTAACATTCCAACACTCTGACTTTTTTTTTTAAGTTATTTAAAAGTGAATTTGCTTTCTGCCAACTGTGAGAAGAAAACATTGAAAAGCCATCTCCTGGCAAAGAGGAAGTGAAGGGTACATTATTGGCAACTACAATCCCTTGCAGATGTGGTTGGTGATTTGTACGACATCAACACATGCTGCATGATGGCTTATTTAATAAATTCAAAGAAAAATTAAATTATCTAGTTAGCAAAAGGTCTGGCTTACAGAGGCCGGCCACTTAGCCCCGGGCCAAGCAGATGAAACACCTGTCCCAGCCCTTTGGTGGTGTTGACCGGCTCGTGCCAGCTATCTGTACCCCCAGATATCGCACACAGCTATACTCGGGAGGCCAGTGCCGGCTGTGTGATTTTCCCTCCCGCTATGTTACAAATGCAATTCTATTCTTTCAAGCATGCCTCGATTAAAGAGGGCACATCTGTTTTAAGTCCCCTTTTATGAAAATTATTGAGCTGCCTCAGCGTGCTTATTTTTTAATTTCAAAATTCTTTGTAGCAATAACTTGAGATAATAACCGACCATATTTCTATCCCCTTTAAAAAAAATAAAGGGTGGGGGGCAGAAAGGAGCCATTTTTGTGCTTTGAACTCCCTTTTCTAATCCCCCACTTTGGGCCCGGTTGGAAGGGGCCCCCCTCATTTGCGTTTAAAATGGCTGTGAGTCAGGACCCAGCTGGAGACCCTGGGATCAGTCATCAAGTGCCCGGTGGGGGGGCAGCTGCTCCCCACTTCCCAGCCGCAGCCAAGGGCTCCATTTTCCTCTCTAAGCCGCTTTCTCCAAGCCCCACGCACTGTTTACAAAGTTTTTCCCCCTTCCCTCCCCTGAAGGGGTCCTTCCATGGACAAGAGGCTAGATCACTCTTTAATACCCCAGGCTCCCGCTCCCCAGCATTTTTGTTCTGAATGGTGCATAATAGGCCGGGCTTTATTGGCCGTTTCTGCTGTGAAGGTGTTGTGTCCGGCTCAGGTTGTTTGGAGACACAATCAGGAGTTGGGCCAAGAGAGAAAACTTGAGATCCCTCCTCCCCGGTCTTTGCTGCCTCTGAGCATTTGTTAAACTGGAGATTCATGTGGAAGTGGGAACATGAACCAGGTCAGGCGCCGGGAAAGGAGTTGATTTTCACCTCGTCCACCCCCGGCCCGCCGCGCAGCTCCAGTCAATGCTGTTCAGCAAGAGGCTCGGCGAATGCCTCGGTTTCCCTCCCCGTAGAGTGAGGATAACGACCTTCCTGACAATCTTTAAAATCACCCAAAGAAAGGGATTCCTCAATGGACAAGATGTTCCTGGGTGCAATGTTTAGAGGTCAGAGATAAGGCAGGAGGACGCGTGGGGTCGTTGGTTCCTCGTTGTCCCCCCACTGCAATGCCCAGATACTGCCATCATGAAGTTACCCCGTGCCGTTCACACCCTCGGGGCTGGGCATTTCCCAGTGAATGACACCGCGGGGCAGCATGACCGGGCACAGCTCCCATGCTAGGGAAAGCCTGTGCAGTTTGCTTTCTCTCTCCGACTGCACAGTGCCAGGGCCATGTCCTCCTGCCCTTACCCAGGTCAGAAAAGAAGTGAAATTTAAAATGATTTGTCCTGCCTCAGTCGGCAGCTCTGCTCATCACTATTGAACGGGACCGGTGGTGACTTGTGGCTTTCGGTCATAGCACACGCCCCGCTCACCATAGCCTCTTGAACAGGGACTTTATTTGCTATTTTAAAACAGAATTGAATTAAAACACCTTGCTTACTGTCAGCAAATGTTTGTGGTGCTTCACCAAGGAAGCCCTCCAGGCTTAGGTGCTCTGGGGGAAAGCAAATGGAGGCCATGGTTCCTGCAATTAAGACCAAAATCTAGCTGGAGAGGGGAGATCTACAAAAAGAAAACAGTGCAAACCAAATTCAGGATGTTATTGGATAAGTGTAGGAAAAGCTGCAGGAGCATTTACCGAGAACTCAGTGAGCAGCACTGTTCAAGACAAGCAGAGGTTCTGCTCTCCTAGAGCCCACACTTGCTTGGGGGAGGGTGAAAGCAGAAAATAAGCAGGTAAGCCAAGAAAAAGATGGAATTTCAGGTAATGACGCAGGCTGTGAAGAAAGCAGAGCAGGGCGATGAGACGGGGAGAGATCGTCTCTAGCAAGCCAGGCCGAGGAGAGGGGTGACCAGGGGAGGAAGGCTGGGGGGGAGCACGCTGGGGTGCAGTGGTGGGGGGAGAAAGGACGGGGTTGGGGGGCCACAGTCTGGTCCCCTAGGATGGAGCTTTACCTGCTTCCATGAGCCTTTTGGGCCATGTGCCAGTTTAGATGTGTTGTGTCCCCCAAAATGCCATTATCTTGGATGCAGTCTTGCGGGGGCAGACGTATTAGTGTTGATTAGATTGTAATTCTTTGAGTGTTTCCATGGAGATGCAACCCGCCCAACTGTAGGTGATAACTCTGACTGGACAATTTCCATGGGGGTGTGGCCCTTCCCATTCAGCATGGGCCTTGCTTAGTTCACTGGAGCACTATATAAGCTCAGGCAGAAGGAGCGAGCTTGCTACAGCCAAGAGGGACACTTTGAAGAATGCACAGGAGCTGAGAGAGGAGCTGGAGTTTACAGAGACATTTTGGAGATGGCCTTTGGAAGCAGACTTTTGGTCCTGAGAAGCAAAGAGAGGACAAATGCCCCAAGAGCAATTAAGAGTGACATTTTTGAAGAGCTGAAGCCTAGGGAGGAACATCCTGGGAGAAAGCCATTTTGAAACCAAAACTCTGGAGCAGTCACCAGCCATGTGCCTTCCTAGCTAACAGAGGTTTCCCGGATGCCAGTGGCCTTTCTCCAGTGGAGGTACCCTATTGTTGATGCCTTACCTTGGACACTTTATGGCCTTAAGACTGTAACTGTGTAACCAAATAAACCCCCTTTATAAAAGCCAATCCATTTCGGGTGTTTTGCAAAACGGCAGCATTAGCAAACCAGAACAAGCCACCTGGGCTCTTGATAAAACGCAGCTCCTGACCCCGAAGGTGTGTGGGATGGGTAATTCTTTGTAAAAGAGGAGATGTGGCAGTGCTGGTAGGTGATGGCTAGAGCCCTGATTTCCAACTCCAGTGTCCCCAGCATCACCTGGAGAGCTTTCCAAAGCTCCAGATGCTGAGGGCCTCTCCAGGTGCTCAAGGGTGGAGAACATTGATTTAGGGTCTCGGTCGTGGAAGCAGAGAGGGTTGCACTGTCTCTGCTGAGGGGAGTCCTGGGAAGCAGCTGCAAAAAGGAAGGAGGTTTTGAGTTTGACTTGGTGATGTCAAATGCAGAGGCAGAGGCCTTTGAAATGTATTAAAGATGTAAAGCAGCTTTCTGCGCCTGGCACTGCACTATTAGTTTTGGAGGCCAGATAATTCTTTGTTGAGGGGGCTGCCCTGTGCACTGTCTGGTGTTTTGTAGCATCCCCGGCCACTGGGTGCCAGGAGCACCCCTTCACACCAGTGGCAACTACCACAAATGTCTCCAGAAATTGCCCAATGTCCCCTGAGGGACGACGTTGCCCCCTGCTGAGAACAGTGGACATGAACGAAGATGAAGAGCCAGGACCTGACTGACAGTCAACAAACACCTGTGGTTCCTGCTTCTGGCAGGGGGACGCTCTGGGGCCAGGACCCCGCTCTGGAGGCTGGCGAAGACTCTGCTTAGGGCAGCAGCAAAAAACAAAGGCTTTGTGAAAAGAAGAAGTCTGACATTGGGGAAAAGACAAGGCACCCACCTAGTCATCATGTGAAAAATCAGAACTCCATTAGCCTTCCTTATATACTTTTAAATACTTATTATTTTTATTTAAGAGAAGGAGCTACTGCCACATGCCACAACATGGATACATTCAACAGCCATAATGTTGAAGCCAGACAGGAAGGAGTGTGCCAGTGTTCAGTTCCTTCTAAGTGAAGTTGGAGAACAGGCAAACCGACCTATAATTTTAGGAGCCAGACTGGTGATTCCCCTTGCAGGGTGGGGAGCCCTGACTGGGGTGCTGGAAGTATTTGCTTTCTGGAACTCGGTGGCGCTTCATGAATGCATACAGATAGAAAAATTCATTGGGTTGAACACGTACGATTTGTGCGCTTGATGGATGTCATATATATACATAAAAGAGCCCCCCCTTTTACAGAGCTTCCAGCTTCTAAAGCTGTCTTCATCTGACCTGGGGAATGCCTGGGTTGTTTCTGTCTGAATGATAAGACCTATATTGTTTTATTGTCAGCTGCTTACAAAACTTGGTGAGAACAGCATCTAACCCATGAGGGGCCACACTTCCACTGTTGGGAAGTAAAATGCACTCATCCAGCTACTTGGGATATCTTGCACCATTTGTCTATATATTCAGGCCTGAAGGAGTGATCATCAAACTCCAAATTCCCTCCATGAGAGACAGCGGGCATCAAAAATACTAAGACGGAATGATGGATGAATAGAGGGAAGGACAGACAGAGAGAGGTGATGAGGCAGGGAGAACCAAATATTACCTGTGGATTCCACCCTATAATTCTTTCCATTTTCCCAAATGTTTGAAAATTTTCACAATGAAAGTTTGGGAGGGAAATCAAGTCCTTTATCCCTTCTGTTTCTACTGAGCTAAAACACCATGAGAGTTTTTAATAAAGCAAATTTCGTTTTAAAGCTCTGTTTTATTTTTAACCAGTGTCACTCATCCTGACCTTGTTACAAGAAGGTTATAATTTAGGAATATAATCTAAAACAAAATACCAAAATCCATTTCTGGGAATACATTTTTTTTTTTAAGTTGAGATGATTTCTTAAGAAAAAGACTTTTCATATCTACTTTTGGGCAATGTATACAATTCTTTTAATTTCAGCTGTCTGGGAAGAGTTCCCAGCATCTTCTTTCTGAAGAGTGCCCAACTAAGGATGAAATGAACGAGAACTCTGGGAGCGTGAGGTCAGGGGGTCGGCGAAGTCACCGGCCGCCCCCGGTGGCGTGTCTGGGGACTGCCATCGATCTCGAGGGCCTGCAGAGGACAGGCCACCACGGCCGGAGAGAGGGCAGCAGAAAGCACGGGTGGGTGCGCTCCAGCCACTGCCACGTCCTCCTGCATCCGGACGTCTTTCCCCAGTGGCTCTTGGAGCAGCCTGCAGGGAGGTGGCCCGGCTCCGGCCATCAGTGTCGCCTGCACTGATCCCAGATCCATCCCCAGGGATGCAGAGAAGGAGGGTCTGTGCGGAACCCGGCCTGAGCGAGAGGCGCTAGGGGCAGCAGCAGCGCGCAGCCGGGGATGTGCAAGCAGGCACCCGCGTGGCCTTGCGTGCTGCAGCCCCGAAGCCTCATTCTTTGACTGTCCCAGAAATTCCACCCGCTGCCCAACGTCCTTTTCATGCACCCCCTTTCCTCTTCGCTTAGCCTGGGTGGCTCTGTTGCTTGCGGTTAAGACCTGTGAATGGTATTGTCTGTAAGAGCTGGAGGCTGTGGTCATGTCTTCATCTATTTGTGTTCACAATGCCTGGCGGACAGTTGAACTATGGACAGAATTAAAGCATGTCCTGTCAAACGAGGCAGCTTGAAGGGAACACCGAATGGGCCAACTTCAATACTGAACACCTATCTTTAGGTTCCACCTATAGGATTAAAAAGAAAAGCCCTTTTATCAAGAAAAGGAAAGTGCACAATTAATAAAAATCCGTTTTTCCGAAAAGAGGCTCTATGAGAAAAAGAGAGTATATGCCCTCGCGATGCTTTTAAGACACTTGGAAATAAATCGACTCCGCACAACAGTCAGGACCGTGGATGTGAGCAGCTGGTGCGGGGCCCCGTTCTGGCTCTGCCCTCAGATTCCACGCTAGCCTCAACCTAACTGACCCTGTAGAGAAATGCGATTGGCTCCGAGATGCCTTCGTTTGTAAAGAGGTTCGGGCATCCCAAAGAATGACTCCAACAACCAAAGAACAAAACGGGAAGGACAATTCAACAGAAATCACTGAAGGGAAAGAGAACCTTGTTGCTTTCTTTCTTTTTCTTTTTTTAAATTCTGATAATGAATAAGAAGCCGAACCAAGCAGTCACCCGGGACACTGAGGAAACCCCATGCCCTGGTCTGCTCTGGGGCAGGACTGCAGAGGCTGTGGGCTAGGGGCAGCCTGTGGGCAGAAGAGGCTTTGTCGGGCAGCGTCTCCAGGATGCCACCCCGCTGGGGACGTGCTGGA
The DNA here is from genome assembly GCF_015220235.1 of Choloepus didactylus. NCBI lineage: Eukaryota > Metazoa > Chordata > Mammalia > Pilosa > Megalonychidae > Choloepus > Choloepus didactylus. The sequence goes on from NC_051334.1 coordinate 167,599,078, forward strand.
TCCAACAGCCAAAGGCGTGTGCTGAACCTCAGGGTGCACCCCCAGAGGCGAGAGCTCGTTTATGAATAGGAGCTCTTGAAGACGGACTGTCGTTAAGGCGTGGGCTCATTTGTCCATAGGGTCTTCTAAGATCCTCTTGGGTGTAGCTGAGCTGAATCAGGGAGGGCCTCAGTTTCTATGGCTGAAGGCCTTTCGGAGAGAAGCCAGAAACCAACAGAAGTCAGAGAAGATGCTGGAAGTCAGAACCAGAGGAGGAGAAGATGGGGAGAGAGAGAGAGAGAGAGAGAAGAGAGAGAGAGTGTCATGTGATGGAGGCAGAATGCAAGCCAGGGAACCCCAAGGATTATGGAAAACAAGCACTGGAATGCTACAGCCTTTGAGAAGAAAACACAGCCTGGCTGACACCTTGATTTTGGACTTCCAGCCTCTGAAATCATGAGACAATAAAATCCTGTTGTTCGGCTGGCGAGTGTTGGCGTACGTCACAGCAACCCTCGCAAACTAAGATAGGCTGCTCTTCTTCTGACCAGCAGAGTGTGTTCTGCTGCATCTTTCTGGTGGTTTGAATTCATTCATCCAACCCCTATACACTTATTGAGCTCCACAGTGTACAGTGTGCCAAGTTCTGCACTAAGGGCTGAGGATAGAGCAGAGACCCAATCAAAGAGGGTTCCTGCTTCAGGAGCTGGCACGTATGCATCTGTACAGTGTATCTGTACGTACCATTATTGTGATGTGAAACATGAAGCTGAGCGGGATGGAGAAGGTTGGAGGGTGTGACTGTAGGTGGTTAGGAAAGCCCTCTCTGGGGAGGCATCACGGATGGAGAGGACTTGGTTAGGGGTGCGTGAGAAGGTGTGATCCATGCTCCCAGATTTCCTCCTGGGAGTCCAGGCTTGTGGAATGAGGTCAGGAATTCCTTGGAGCATGTCAAATTTGAGATACTTGGAGTCTCCAGAAAGGAGTATCGAGGAAGCAGACAGATGTTTGTGGATCTGGAGGTCCACAGAGAGGCCAGGATGAGAAGTGCAGCCTGTCGGGTGTGCCCCTGTGGCTGTGCCATGAGGCCATGTGCAGTGGGACGCCGGGGGGAGGCAGAGGGGACCCAGGACCACCTGGAAAAACCCCAACTCTGAGTGACCCTGACGAGGAGGAGGGTGAGAGTCGGGGAGCATGGCAGGTTTCGAGGTGTCTGGCTAATGGTGTGGAATCCCCAGGCAAGTTGAGCACGGCCTCCTCGTTGTCAGGACAGATGTGGTAACACCCCCTCGGGGACTGCAACGGGGAGCAAATGGACTGGGCCTTACGTGGTGCCAGTACAATGCCCGGCGCCTGCCAGGGGACGAGCACACGGGCTTTATGCTTCTTCTAGGGATGGGGAAGCAGGTGCCTAGAACAGGAAAGAAGAACCCGACTTACGCCGACTGTCCTGGTGTGAGGGCTGCTAGCACCCTTTCCATTCTCAAAGCATCCCGATTTGGCCTCTAAATCACGCAGCCGCCCACCCACAGCACCATGCAGGAGCGTGGGCAGCGCACCAGCTTTCCCTTGCCGTAAGCCTCACCTCTAGGGTGCCCCAAAGTGGGCAGAGCTGTAAGCTCAAACTGGGGGACCCACGTGGCACCCCCTTCCAGCACAGGGATTCAAAAGTATCAAAATCGGGGCCCCCAGAGCAAGACGTCCCTGTTATTCACGCAACCAGTAAACGCGATTGCCAAGCAAAACCCATCGTCAAGGTTTTAGAACTGGATAACTCTTTGAGCCTCAAGCCTCTCACAGATATTTTCACATTTTAAATACCCTTGTAAACTAAACACCTTTGTGAAATGCAGCTTTAAATATTCTAGCCTTGGAGAAAAAAATCCTGTCCTGGAGATTTCTTTCCATGCATATGTAAGTCATGCATTTATGGAGCCGAGTTTTTATTTATAATTTATATTCCTTTGATGAATAGCTATCTGTGGTGACAAATATTCCATGGAACCCCAGAGATCAAATCCTTATTACATGGTGTGATGTTATAGATTATATTACATGGATTGATTTAAACTACAGGTATTAAAAAGATTTATAGTTTGTGAGCTGCATAAAACCAAAAAAAAAAAGAGCCTTTGATGTTTACAAACAAAAATACTTTATTTCATTCCTCAGGGGTGATAAATTAAAAAGTTAGGATACTAAGGCATATCAACAAGAGGACAGGGAAAAAAAAAGACGAGCGTGACAATATCATTTGTTTAAAAAGGATTGGTTGTGTTTCAATAAATGGGTAACGTGAAAAAACTTGACCGTAGAGCAAAAAACAGAGGCCTTTTTACCCCAAGGACAGCCACAAGAAAATCAACACAAGTAACCCACTTAGAAGAACACAAATTGTGGAAAAGTGACAGCAATGTGGGTTGAATCTCCTGGGAAATTTCAAGATCTCCAAATGATTTCATTAAAATGTGTTTTTTTGCAAATATCATGGCATGATCACAAGAAAAGAAATTATCTTCAAGGGGCTGGGTTTTTAAAAATAATTTTATTGAGATACAACTCACATACCATAAAATTCACCCTTTTAAAGTTGTAATTCAGTGGTTTTTAGTATATTCACACTGTCATATAACCATCACCACTATCTAACGTTAAAATATTTTCATTGCCCCCAAAGAAACCGTATGACCGTTTGCACTCACCTCTCGTTCCCTTTGCCCCGGGTCTAGGCGAACATTAATTTACTCTCCACCTTTAGGCTCTTGCATTTGAATGGAATGTAAATGGCATGTAAATGGGATCATACAATACGGGGTACTTTGTGCCTTGCTTCTTCCACACGGTATAATGCTTTCAGAGTTCATCTTTGTTGTAGCTTTGTTCATTCCTAGGCTAAATAATATTCCACAATACGGACGGATCACATTCTGTTTATACATTCATCCGTTGGTAGAATTTTGGATTGTTTCCAATTTGGGGCCATTATGAATAATACTGATATGAACATTTGTGTCCAAGTTTTTGTGTGCACATATGGCCATGTGAGTTAAAATGCTTTCAGTTAGAAGTAGCTTAAAAAACTCAACATGGCCTAAATAAGAAAGTCATTTATTGGTTCATAAATCTGAAGCCCTGGTTTCAGGTACGGTCTGATCCAGGAACGCTATCTTTGCTATTTCCTTGGTGTTTGCTCAGTTCTTAGCAGGCTCTGTCCTGGAGGGCCCAAGACGCTGGTAGTTCCTTTGACTGCTTGCAGCTTCCAATTCTGGGGTGGGGAGGAGGACTGCTTTCCAAGTGACCCAAACTAGTTCCCAGAATTGAGTTTCAAGGCCCTGACTTTTCTTACTGCATCCTTTTCCCATCCCTTAACAAGGGGGGCGGGGCGGTGGTGGCAGTTTTTTTTCTGTAGAGGGCTGGAGGGTGAACACTTTAGGCTTTGGCTACCATGGGATTTCTGTTGAAATTGCTCAACTCTGTGAGAGCAGATAGAGTGAAGCAGCCATAGACAGAACATAAACAACGGGGTCTGGCTGTGTTCTAATAAAACTTTATTTACAATCCCAGGCAGCAGGGTGCATTTGGCCCACGCCCATCCCTGTCTTAACCAACCAGTAATTGGCACAAACCCTGGCACTGTGGTGGGGTCAACACCATTGAATCATGTGGCTAAGAAATTCAGAACATTGTTAGAAAGAGAGAAGAGGACATAAACGCTACAAAGGGCAGGCAGGACTGGAACTGGAGCACTACAGTAATATTGTGTAGGCTTTAATATATATAAAGTTTATTCTAAACCAAAGCCTCTGAGCAAAAAATACCACCCATGCCAGAAATAGACACTAAACAAAAGAGTTTGGGAAGGTTCTCAAAACACATGCTTGTTTGGTCTTTTCCTTGCCTGTATGTCCTGTTCCGGTGTCTCTATCTGTTTACATGCTTGCTACTTCACCTCTGTTTCAACTACTATAGTGATATATCTATATATCTACATCTACATCTACATCCATATCTATATTTATATATAATGGTGTAAGTCCTTCTTTGTTATTCTTTTTCAAAACACACTTACCTATTCTATGAGGCTGTTGTGATCAGGAGAGAGAAAGCACACAACTATTTAAACAAGGGAGGTTTACTATAAATAATCACTAAATTATGGTAACAGATTAACCATAAAATGTAGGGTACCATACGATTGAGAAAGAAAGGACACATTTGGAAGCAGGGCCCCTCCCCAGCTGGGGTTCAGGCCCTTGGAGAAGGTGCAGGGGCAGCTCACTGGCTGGCAGAGGAGATTCTGGTTTACCTAGCAAGAGCGGGACCCGTCTCTGCGCAAGCAGGAAGCCACCCTCGGTGGCACAGGTGAGCTGCAGCCGGTGGCCAGGTCCGTGGGTGTGCAGAGGGAGTGGGGTCAGCAGAAGGGAAGGAAGCCCGGAGCATGTGGAGGGGCCACAGGAAGGCAGCCCAGCTCCTGAGCGACTCCACAGTCTGGGCCTGTGGCTGGGGCAGAGCTTCACCTGGGCTGGCACACCTGGGCTGGCACACCTGGGCTGGCACGTGTACTCTCCTGTGTGCAGGCACAATCAGTTTTATCTGGTCCCCAAATTCATGCCATTGGAATTAAAAGAAATATTTCCATTATTTTGTAGAAATTGAATACCTTTGCAATACTCAGTATTCTCATCCATGTAGTTTTATATCCACCAGCAAAGTTTTAGAGTTTCTTCTTAGGAATTCTGCTTATTTTTTGGTCTCTTCCTTTTATACCTCTTATTTCCATTTCTCCCTGCCTTAGCTGGAAGACTATCCAATGTGAGCAGTGACCTTAGTCTCTGCTGATGTGGATTCCTGTGGGAAGGCCTCCATGTTTTTACTCTTAGGGACAGGAGCTGACTATGAATTTAAGGAAAATGTCTGTTATCATCTTAAGGCTTTATTTCTAGTTTGCTTTGCATTTTATCAAATGCCTTCCCAGCATTTATCAAGCTAATCGTGTGTTCAGCCTTCTTTAGCCAACTTGTGTGTTGAATTATATTAATAAGTTTCTAAGTAATCAAGCTCTCCTTGTGTTACCAAAACAGACATTAATTGTCCACGGTGTATGATCTTTTCAGCACAAAGCTGAAGTTGATTTTCTAGTATTGTACTTAGGATTTAGAGATCTTTTATTGTAGAGGAGAATAATCTCTCATTGTCTTTCTTGAATGGTTAGGTTTGGGATCAGGACTAGGCTGGCTTTGTACAACAAACCGGGAAGGAGCCTATCTTTTTCTCTGTGAATAAATGAATGAGTTTTCAAGTCTTGGAGATTTGAACTCTGCACAGTCTTTCTGTCCCTCTGGCCCCTGAAAATGCAGATTCCTCACCAGCCTCTCGGCCTCTCATCTCTGCCCCCCAAAAACTCAGTGTTTTGATTCAAATCCCAGCCATCTGGCCCCAGACCCCACGCTCCTAAGCTCGATTCCACACTATCTCCAGGCAGCACTGCCTGAGCACAAATCCTGGCCCCATTGCTTGCTGTGTGACTAAAGGCAAGTGGCACAACCTCTCTGTGTCCCGACCCCTGATCTGTAAAAACGAATAATAGGCCCCTTACTAGGGTTGTGGGTGTGAGATGAACTCACATGTGTATGTGCCTGACCTGGAGGAACTGCTCAGGAAACCCTAAGCGCTTGCCATTGCTATTGCTACTGTTTGCAAGGCCTGTACGAAATGCCACTTCCCTCATGGAGTGCTGCCCAGCTGCGTCTCCAGGAGATCTGCGCCATCGACTGGTAGGGAAAGGGACACATTGAGACGGTGATTACAGTTTTTGTGGTGCTATTTATACCTCATAAGCCACAACTGAGACATCATTCTACCTGCCCCGAGTGCTCGTGATCCCACGTGTGTGCACGCACACACATGTATGCACAGTGCACATACAACTGCACACGCGCATCTGCACACATGCATGCCACACACATGCACACACACACCTATATTTGTAGTATACACAAATATGCTTTGCAAATGCACACCACCATACGCACACATACACATACCCCCACACATATAATACATACCTACCCACACACAGGCATGCACACACAACACACATCCACACACATACCCATGTGCACACACACTTGCACACATGCTATAAACACATATACATACACATGTGCGCACACATGCATGCATGCACAGTGCACATGCACCTGCACATCTGCACACATGCATGTCACACATACACACACAACACACCTACATATGCAGACACACTCTGGACACGCATACCATATGCATGCACCCATACACGTACCCATATGTACACACATACTTGTACATATGCCATACACACATATACATATTCATGTGCACACACACACACACACACACACGCACTTCTCATTAGACAAGACATGACTGACATTCCCCACTGTCCCCCTCCTGTCTCGTGTCTGGAGGAGCTGAGCTGGGTGGACATTCCCCATATGTACCCTCAGCTCTTGCCATGTGTTGGAAACCCTTCCCTCTTCAGGGTCCCCTGTCTCTGGGATGCCCTGTTGTTCCTTAGCCCTGCCACACCCTGTAACTCATCCTTCACGGAACTCTCCCTCCTCTTCTGCGTGAGTGGACTGTGTCCTGGCCAGACCCTGATGACATGCATCCTATTCCCAAGCGCCTGAGAAGTGGTCCCTGCCCAGCTTCCTTTCCTCTGGAGCACAGTGGGGTAGAGGGATGAGCCGGCCAGTACTGATGAGGATATAGTGAGGCCGGGCCCAGGGCAGGTATTGCAGATATGGCCACATTCAACATTAATTGAAACCCCACAGGAGGGCAGGGGGGCAGGGGGACAGGGGAGCAGGGGGGAGGGGGAGGGGGGCAGGAGGGCAGGGAGAGGGGGAGGAGGGTGGGGGTCAGGGGGAGGGGGAGGGGCAGGAAGGCAGGAGGGCAGTGGGGCAGGGCGCAGGGGGCCTTCATTTCACAGGTGATGAAATTTAGAGCTTCTGGGGGTTTGGTGATTGTCCACGTTCATGCAGATATTTTCCCTGTTCTTCCTGCTTCCCTGTGTGCCCTCTTGTGGGTTGAATCATGTTCCCACAAAATATGTGGACGCCTTAACCTTCAATTCCTGTGAACGTGCCCATGTTTAGGGTTAGGGTCTTGGGGATGTGATGAAGCTCAGATGTGGTCATGCTGGAGCAGGAAGGGCCCCACATCCTGTGGCTGGTGTCCTCCTGGGAGAGAGGGAGGTGGGGACATGGGGACATGGCACGTGGAGAGGAGGCAGAGGCTGGAGTGATGCAGCCACAAGCGAAGGGACGCAGGGATGGCCGGCCACCACTGAGCTGGCAGCAGCAGGAAGGAGCCCCCGGGGCCTTTGGAGGGTGCGGCCTGCCCACCCCTGGGTTTCTGACTTCCGGCCCCCCAAAACTGGGGAGGATTGACTCCTGTGGTTCAGGCATCGCAGTTGCTGGGGCATTGTCACAGCTGCCCTGGGAGCTGAAACACCCCACAGCTCTCGCCCCTTGCACAAGCCTCCCCGCCCTCCGAGGGGCGTCTGCTCACTCCTGAAACGTTCTCAGGTGCCCCTTCTCAGCAAACGCCGCCTGACTTCCCCGGAGTACTGGTAAACCTCGTTGTGCTTCCCTCACGGGACTGATCCCAGGGCCTTTCTCCTCCGACTCCAGACCGGCGGCAAGTTCCCCGAGGACAGGCCCCGTCGCTCCTTGTGCAAGTGAACAGTGAGGATGGACGCCCAGGCCTTCCAACGGCTCATCCCGAGGGACACCAGCAGAGCTGCAGCCGCCCAGGGACTCCCCGAGAGCCCGGGGCTGGCGGCCAAGCAGCTGCCATGTTGTCTGCTGGCTCCAACTGTAACCGCAGAGCCTGTCTTTGGCATGTCTCTGTTTCTCTCTCATTCAGTTTACCTAGAAATTTATTTTTATTGTGTTCTACAAAAGCAGTCGCTGGAGCACATGGGGAGTAACCAACATAGCCACAGCAACGATCCATGGAAGGTTCTGGAAGGGCTGCTCTATTGAGCCTTTACCTGTCACCTCTCCAGGAACTCGAGACCGAACAGGTCGTCCTTGAGACGATAGTCCGGGAACCCCAAAGACTCAAGGAAGGCTGACACTCACTTGGGGTGTGGATTGTGGGTCAGGCACTTTACATTCAGAGGATCATTTCATCTGCCCAATATTCCCCACAGCAAACGGAGGCTTAGAACGCTGACCAAACCACCCAGGGGCTCAGATCCGGGTAAGGAGCCGAGACAGAATGCAAACCGGAGCCCCGGAATCCTGATACCCACACTCTTCTCACGTGGCCGGTGAAATGCAGGGTGGGGGGGGAGGCACGGGTGAGGGCCACCAAACAGGGGCCTGGGTCTCCCCAGCCTCCTCACCAACCAGGCACAGCTGGGTACATTCCTAGTGCGGCCACAGAGAACTCACAGGAGCCTTAGGAAAAAAAAAATACCAGGGCACCCCCTCAAATATTAAGTAACAATCATGAGGAATCAAACCATTCCAACAGCCCCGAACAAAAACAGCAGAATTATGGCAGCAAATAAAAGCAACCTTTTGAACCGTGTTTTAAGATGCCCGTCATCTTTCTATTTCTTGAAAATGACAAAACATAGCACAAAGATCTGGTAGTTCAGATGCTCAGCTTCATCCCAAACAGCAAGACAATATCTTCTCAAATCCAAGCCTCTCTGCGGATTAAAGGCAAGCATTTCAAAAATTATTCTGTCACTTAAGAAAACATACTTCAACAATTACTGTTTCCTTTTCCATGTAACCAAGTTCACTGTACATTACAACTTTAAAGCTTGATCTGAGGTTTAGATCAACTCTTTAATCCCGGCTGTGGCTTTGGGGACTTCCTGCTCTTTATGAGAAGGGCTCCAGGCCTGCAGCTGCTTGCAGAGGGAAGGGGGGAAAAAAAAGGAAAAGCAAAAGAAGAACTCCACGCTGGCTGGGAGCAAAGAGACAGCATGAGAAAGGCTAAGCTCTGGAATTTTAAACTCTGACCCAGGAAGAAATACGTGACTTAATGACCCAAATGTGCTTTTCTGCTCTTCATATAGCTTCAGGCCAGACGCAGGAACTTGGCAGAGAAGCAGCGTTTCATCTCCTTCTTGCCAACTGTTTAACCTGATAAATGGATCAAACACCAGGTGCACCTAATGTTGTTTTATGAAATGGGATCCGTTTTTGTCTGAATTTGTAATAGCGCTTTTTCCAGGTTTATCCAGCTTTTCCCGGTTATCCATCTTCGGTATCACCTTGGTTTTTACTCAGTACAGTGAACTGAGATGACAGAATTGGGGAGTGAAGTCCAATTGGCATGGCTGACACTGAAATCCCATGTCGTGATTCAGAACAGAATCTCCGTGAAACACGGATTTGCACCCACAGATTTGATCGTGGCTCCGTAACTTACTAGTACGTGGTCTTGAGCAAGTTTCTTAACCACTTCGGTGCCTCAACGTTAATGTCTGTAACGTTAATTCAGAAGAATATCTGCCTGGCTTCTGCAATCACATTGTATGCTTCAATATGCTGCTATATAATCAATAAGATCCAAACTTACTTCCAAATTCTATAGAGGAAAGACTGACTTAGTCACACACTTGTAGAAAAAAAAATGCCCTGGTTCTCTGTAAGCCAAAATCTATTTTAAGGACTAAGGAGACATCGATTTAAATAGAAAGGCTGAGAGAAGCAGAAAGTTCAGGTTCAACAGTGTCGACAGAAGGCGTTCCCTTTCCTTTCCTTATTTCCTCTCCCATTTTTTTGTACCCTTTGCTTTCACCAGAAACGTTTGTTTCTTGCTTAAGACTTTCTACTACTTAGTTAATACAACATCTGAGACACTGCTGACTCTCAATAAAAAGCCAGTGAATAGCAGGATTATGGTTGCTTATTTGTAAGTACTGACACCCTAATTCAAGCTGGCCCCATTATACGTTCCAGATTTTTTTAAATAGGACCAGGCTGTGTCAAAATGCTACTTGTTCAGCAGCACACCAAGACCTGGGTCACCCCCGATTCTCATTACCCTGATCCTGGAAAGCTGGAGGATGCCTTTTACTCGTGTGCCTTCAGTTAGAGTCAATCCAACTTTCCATCCATTGAAACTCATTCAAAGATGAAATGTTCACACTCTCAGATGTCAGTTCCTACATATCCGAGCTAACCCCTGCCAGTAAAGTTGAATAAACCAGATGCTCCCCAGTTCTGCTAGTACAAATGGACTTAAAATAGTAAGAGAAAAAGCTGGATTTTTCTTCCACCCTCTGCTTTCCTGATCCACAGGCTGCCCTCTTTCCCCAAGTGCCACGGGCGACGTGCGGTGACAGCTGTCTGCCTGAGCAATTCCGGCCTCCCAGGCATCTCTTTCCTGTTTATACTTGTACATCAAATGTGCCTTTGGAAAATTCCCTGGTTTCTTTTGTCCTGTTTTCTTTGTTCTGTTTCCATGCCGGCTCCCTCCCTCCCCCGCGTTTAGAGATGACATGTATGGGAAATGGCTTATTGCAACAACCAGAGAGGATAGGAAAGTGCACCCCACTATGAAAAAACACGGGCTGTGAGAAAGCAAACCTCCAAGCTCGCCTTCCCAGGTAGTCACTAGCCACTGCTCCTTCTGCAGGAAATATGGGCTTCTGATGGGAAATCTTTACACAAAATAGGATATGACGAGCTTTTCTAGAGGTTTCAGCTTCCAAACTTTAACACCCGGTGTACCTGAATATCCAGCTATTTGCTGCATCTAACCCTCTCCTGAAGACACCGCCTTTGGGTCTCTTGGGAACCAGGCCCTTGGGATGTGTGTCCGTAAGCAGCAGAAGGTGGAGGTACCCAAGGACGGGATGAGGGAGGAGCTCCTCCCCTCCCCAACCCAGGCCACCCCAAATGAGCACAGACTCGAAGAGAGGAAGGCTTGACATGCCCTGGAGCAGGTCCACGCCCCTGATCACAAGCGCCTCCCTGAGCCCGTGCTGTGACAAACAAATACCCAAGAGCAGCCTCCGCACGCATTTCTTTTAATCATAGCACTTAATGGGGTGGGAAGAGACCGTGAAGACAACTTTGAACAATTCCAAACTAAAAATAATCTGTGTCTGTACATGTGACTTTGAGAGGTGGGGTCCTTGATACGTCATGAAAGCGAGGCTGATGTTCCCAGGTTTGGTTTCGAATGGATTTCCTCGCCCTGCCCCTCACCTCCACCCCTGTGGCCGAGCATTTAAACGATGTCGTGAAGAGCCTTTGATAACCCTTCTGCTGATCATCCCAGCAAAGCTGAACCCGCATGAGGCTCAGGCCCTGGGGCTATGGCTTCACCCCCCACCCCCAGGCAAGCCGGGCAGGCGCCCGTGTGGCAGCCTCCCCGCCGTGGGTGAACCGCCAGTCGGTGGAGAGGCGCCTCCTCCCGTCGCGGGCTCTGCTCGGGTGAAATCTGCATCCATGTCACAGGGAAGCAAGGAGAACTGTGGCTCAAGTCCCGCAGCCTCTTGCTAGGCTCAGCCCGGGCGGGTGAAATGCTGTTCTTTCGGAGGCCACAGAGATTTGATTTGGGGAGCTCCGCTCCCGCCCTTGACGAGGAAAACGAAGCGGAGACCTGGGATCCGCCAGGGCTGGCACCAATAGCACCGATTGCCTGTTGACGCCAAATGGAAACCACGTGTTCCTTTTTTTTTTTTTAATCGTTTTAAGAATAAGTTATACTCACTAAAACTCAAATGTTACAAAAATGCATAAAGAAGAAAATAAAGACGATGAATGTTGCTTCTTTTGAGAGCATCTGTTCTTCCAGACCTATAGACTTGTGTGCAAATATGTATGTACACACACACAGACACACACAGACACATACGGTACAGTTCTAAATATGTGGGGTTAGGGTGAGGGGAGAGTGAGGTGAGGGTGCGGGTGAGGGGAAAATGGAAGGTAGAAAAAGACACGAAGGCAGAGGGAAGAATACGTCCAACAGCCCAGAGGCAAGAGAGGGGTGGGCAGGGAACCGAGTCCCGTCCACCGTGGGTGGGATGTGATGGGGAAAGCCCAGGTGAGCCGGCAGGTGTCAGCACCTGCCAGGAAGGAACCTGGACTCTACAGAAGGATGTCAAGGTGAGAGTGACATGAGAACATATTGGAATGACATACTATTTTCTTGGATGCAAAAATGAAAATTCATTGGAATGTCAATTTTCCCCCAATTAATGTCTAGGTTTCCCACACCACCAGTCCCAATTAGGCTTTTCCTGGAGCTTTGGGGGTGGCTGCAGTGCGAGACCAACTCACAGTGTCCTTCGAGGCAGGCTTACTCAGGCACTGTGCTGAGCAAGTCTGCACGTACCGTGTTCTACCTCCGTAATAGTTCCATGTACAATTATCATCTCCATTTTTATTACAGCTTTATTGAAATATAGTCCACCTATCAAAAAATACACCCATTTAATGAGTTCAATTCAATGGTTTTTAGTATATTCACAAAGTTATGCCACCCTCCCTTCAATTTTATAACATTTTCATCACCCCCAAAGGAAACCCCTTCCCTGTTAATTCCCTATTTCCCCTCACCCCCACTCCCAGCCCTAGACAACCACTGATGTACTTTATGGCTTATAGATATGCATCTTCTGGGCATTTCCTGTAAATGGGATCAGGCAATCTGTGGTCCGTTGTGCCTGGCTTCTTTCACTCAGCATCATTTTTCAAGGTTCATCCATGTTGCAGAATTGATCAGCATTTCATTCCTTCTCAAGGCTGAATGGTATTCCATTGCCTGGACAAACCACATTTTGATTATCATTCATCGGTTGATGGACATTTGGGTTGTTCCCACCTTTTGGCTATTAAGAATAATATTGCCATAAACATCTGTGTACAAGTTTTTGTATGGACATATGATTTCATTTTTCTTGTATATATACCTAGGAGTGGAATTGCCAGGTCATTTGGTATCTCAAAGTTTAATCTTTTGAGGAATTGTCAGACTGTTTTCCAAGGCAGCTGCACCATTTCACGTTCTTACAAGGAGATTATGAAGGTTCTGATTTCTCCACATCCTCGCCAACACTTCATATTACCTGTCCTTTTGATAATAGCCATCCTAGAGTGTGTGAAGTGATATCGCATTGTGGTTTTGATTTGCATTTCCCTGATGGCTGGTGATGTTTAGCATCTTTTCTTGTGCTTATTAGACACTTGTATATTTTCTTTGGAGAAAAATTTATATCAGATTCTATGCCCATTTCTTTTTTTTTAATTCCTATTAATTATAGTCTCTAGTATACAATAGGTAGGTTTTTCCCATATACTAGTATACAATAGGTAGGTTTTGTTGTCAACTCTCTGTACCAGTGTCATACCTTAGAAGTATATGATGCAAGCACCTACCTATATTTGTGGTGCTGATCTGTGGGAAACATGCCTTTAAACAACACCTTTTAATCCTATTCGCCTTCAATGCAGCTGTGATACTTATAATCTGATTAATAATCATCACCCCTCTCCATTCCCATACCTTTGAATTCACCATCATTACATATCTGTACATATTAGATTATCATTCCCCCTTCAATAGCTTCTATCAGTAGGTCCCCAATATTCTACATATAAGACATTGATTTTACGTTGTTCAGGGAGCTCATAGAAGTGGTAACATGCAATATTTCTCCTTTTGTTTCTGACTTATTTCACTCAGCATTATTTCTTCAAGCGTCATCCATGTTGGCATATATTTCAGGACCTTGTTGCTTCTTACTGCTGCATAGTATTCCATCGTATGTATTTACCACAATTTGTTTATCCACTCATTTGTTGAAGGACACTTAAATTGTTTGCATCTCTTGGCAATTGTGAACAACACTGCTATGAACATCAGTGTACAAATGTCTGTTCATGTCACTGCTTTCAGATCTTCTGGGTATATACTGAGAAGTGGAATTGCCAGATCATAGGGTAATTCAATATCTAGTTGTCTGAGAAACCACCAAACTGTCTTCCAGAGTGGCTGTACCATTCTACAGTCCCACCAACAATGAATAAGACCTCCAGTTTCTCCACATCCTCTCCAGCATTTGTAGATTCCTTTTTCTTTAATGGCAACCATTCTTATTGGTGTGAGATGATACCTCATTGTGGTTTTGATTTGCTAGTGAAGATGAACATTTTTTTCATGTGTTTTTTTAGCCATTTGTATTTCCTCTTCAGAAAAATACCTTTTCATATCTTTTTGCCAATTTTATAATTGGGCTGTTTGCACTATTGTTGTTGAGTTGTAGAATTTCTTTATACATGCAGGATATCAGTCTCTTATCAGATGTATGGTTTCCAAATATTTTCTCCCATTGCGTTGGCTGCCCCTTCACCTTACTGACAAAGTTTTTTGAGGCACAGAAGTTTTGATTTTGAGGAGTTCACATTTATCTAGTTTTCCTTTCATTGCTTGTGCTTTGTGTGTAAGGTCTAAGAAGCGACCTCCTAATACAAGGTCTTGAAGATGTTTTCCTACATTATCTTCTAGGAGTTTTATTGTGCTGTCTCTTATATTGAGGTCTTTGATACACTTTGAGTTAATTTTTGTGTAGAGTGTGAGGTAGAGGTCCTCTTTCATTCTTTTTGTTATGGATAGCCAGTTCTCCCAGCCCCATTTGTTGAAGAGACTGTTCTGTCCCAGTTCAGTGGATTTGGGGGCCTTATCAAAAATCAGTTGACCATTTATTAATTGAGTTATTTGTCTTTTTATTATTGAGTTGCAGGAGTTTTTTTTATATATTCTAGATACAAGTACCTTATCAGAAATATGGTTTATACACAATTTTCCCATTCTGTGAGTTGTCTTTTCACTTTCTGGATGGTGTCTGTTTTGGTTTGCTAAAGCTACTAGAATGCAATATACCAGAAATGGTTGGCTTTTACAGTGGGGATTTATTAACTTACAATTTACAGTTTTTAGGTCATGAAAATTAAGGTATCAACAGGATGATACCTGGACTCTGAAGACAGGCTGCCGGCACGTGGGACACCCATGTCACATGGGAAGGCACATGGCTGGCGTCTGCTGGTCCTTTGCTCTCAGGTTTCTTTGTCTTCAGTTCTGGTTCTGGTGGCTTCCTCTCTGGGTCCTCTCTCAGCTCCTCTGGGGCTGTTCTCTCTCAGCTCTCTCCAGACTTCTCTGGGTGTCTCTCTCTCTGAGCTCTCTGGGATTTTTTTGTCTTTTATCCTCTCACAAAGGACTCCAGTAAAGGATTAAGACCCACCTTGAATGGGCTGGGCCACATCTCAAATTGAAACAACCTAACCAAAAGGTCCTACCCACAACAGCTCTGCACCCACAGGGATGGATTAAAAGAACATGGCCTTTCATGGGCACATAACAGCTTCAAACCAGCGCAGTGTCCTTTGAAGCAGAAAATTTTAAAATTTCAATGTCCAATTTTTCTATTTTTTCTTTTATTCCTTATGCTTTAGGTGTTATATCTAAGAAACCATTGCCTAATACAGGGTCACAAAGATTTATACCTATGTTTCCTTCTAAGACTTTTATCATTTTAGCTTTTACAATTAGGTTTTTGATCCCTTTTGAAATAAGTTTTTTATATGGTAAGGTCTAACTTCCTTCTGTTGCATGTGGCTATCCAGTTGTCCCTGCACCATTTGTTGAAAACACTATTCTTTCCCCCACTGAATTGTGTTGGTACCCTGTTTAAAGTGAACTGGCCATAAATGTAAGGATTTATTTCTGAACTCTCAATGTTACTTAGTTCATCTATGTCTCTGTCCGTTTTCCAGGACCACTGATTACTGTTACTTTGGAGTAAGTTTTGAAACCAGGGAGTGTGTTTCCTCCAACTTCAATCTTCTTTCTCAAGATTGTTTTGGCTACTCTAGGTCCCTTGAATTTCCATAGGAATTTTAGGATTATCTTGTCATTTTCTGCAAAGAATCCGTCTGGGATGTTGATAGAGATTACATTGAATCTCTAGGATTACTGTCATCTCAACAATAGTAAGTCTTCCAATCCATGAACATGGAGTATCTTTCCATTTATATAGGTCTTCTTTAATTTTTTTCAACAATATTTTTTGTTATCAGAGTTTTAAGATTTTTTTTTCGTTCTTTTGTTAAATTTATTCCTTACTACTTTATTCTTTTTGATGCTGTTATAAATAGAATTGTTCTCATAATTTCATTTTTGGCTTGTTGATTGCTACTGGGTAGAAATACATTCGATTTTTGTATACTGATCTTCTGTTCTACAAATCTGCTGAACTTATTTATTAGGTCTAACTGTATTTTTAGTGTTTTCTTTAGGATTTTCTAAGTATGAGTTCATGCCACCTAGATTGTTTTTACTTCTTCCTTACCGATCTAGATGCCTGTCGTATCTTTTTTTTTTTTTTTTTTTTTTTTTTGCCTAATTGTCCTGGCTAGACCTCTAGCACAATGTTGTATAGAAGTGACAAGAGCAGGCATCCTTCTCTTATTCCTAATCTCAGGGGAAAAGCACTCGGTCTTTCATGGTTGAGTATGTGTACTGGTTTGTATATACTATGTCCCCCAGAAAAAGCCATATTCTTTGATGCAATCTTGTGGGGCAGACATATTAGTGTTGATTAGGTTGGAACCTTTGGATTAGGTTGTTTCCATGGAGATGTGACCCACCTAACTGTAGGTGATAACTCTGATTAGATAATTTCCATGGAGGTGTGGCCCCACCCATGCAGCATAGGCCTTGATTAGTTTACTGGAGCACTATATAAGCTCAGACAGAAGGAATGAGCCGCCACTAATGCTTAGAGATGCTTGGACTTATGGACCCCTGATGTGAGCTGAGACACATTTTGAAGACAGCTTTTGAAAGCAGGCTTTTGCTCTGGAGAAGCTAAGATAGGACAAATGCCCCAAGAGCAACCGAGAGTGACATTTTAAAGCTGCAGCAGAGAGAGAGACATTTTGGAGAACACCATTTTGAAACGCAACCTGAGAGCAAGCACACGCCAGCCACATGCCTTCCCAGCTAACAGAGGTTTCCCGGACACCATTGGCCATCCTCCAGTGAAGGTAACTGATTGCTGATGCATTACCTTGGACACTTTATGGCCTTAAGACTTTAACTTTGTAATCAAATAAACCCCTTTTATAAAAGCCAATCCATTTCTGGTATTTTGTAAACGGCAGCATTAGCAAACCGGAACAGTATGTTAGGTGAGGGGTTTTCTTAGATGCTCATTGTCAAATTGAGGCATTATCAAATTCCATTACCAGTTTGTTGGGTGTTTTTTATCATGTAGGCATTGTTGAATTTTGTCAAATGTTTTTTCTGTGTCTGTCAAAAGGATCACATGGTTTTGTCTTTTATTCTCTTGGTAGGGTGTACTATTTTAATTGATTTCCGAATGTTAAACCAACCTTGCAGTTCTGGGATAAATCCCACTTGGTCATGGTGTGTACATTTTATATATATTGCCAGATTCTGTTCTCTAGTACTTTGTTGAGGATTTTTGTGTTTATATTCATAAGAGATATTAGTCTGTAGTTTTCTTTTCTTGAGATGTCATTGTCTGGTTTTGGTACCAGGGTAATACTGGCCTTGTAGAATGATATGAGAAGTGTCTCTTTCTCTTTTTTATAAATAAGAGTTTGTGAAGAATTAATATTAATATTAATTCTTCTTTAAATGTTTGATAGAATTTACCAACAAAGCTATCAGGACCTGGACTTTTCTTTGTGGGTAGTTTTTAAATTATTAACTCTCTCTATTTACTTGTTAGAGGTCTGTTCCAGTTTGCCAATATTGCCATTCTTCACAGAATGGCCAATGGCATCAGGAACACCTCTGTTGTCTGGGAAGGCACATGGCTGGCGTCTTCTTCCTTTGCTCCCAGGTTGTGCTTCAAAATGGCTTTCTCCAAGGATGTTTCTCTCGTACGTGTCTGGAGATATTCTCTTAGTTTCTCCCAGGAAAACTCAGAAGTAGCAAAAGTCTACTTTCAATGGCTGTCTTCAAAATGTCTCTCTTGGCTGAAGCTGCTCCAAAATGTCACTTTTAGCTGTCCTCCAAAATGTCACTCACAGCAGCTCTTCAAAATGTCACTCTCAGTTGCTCTGAGGTCTCTCTGCCTGTGAATTCCTTTTATACAACTCCAGTGATCCAATTAACACCCACCCTTAATGGGCAGGGTAGCACCTCCATGGAAATTATCCAATCAAACGTTTCACTCACAGTTGATTGAGTCACATCTCCATGGAAACACTCAAAGAATTCCAATCTAATCAACACTATTATGTCTGTCCCCACAAGATTGCATCAAAGAATGTGGCTTTTTCTGGGGGACATAATATATACAAACCAGCACAAGGTCTATTCAGATTTTCTATTTCTTCTTGAGACAGCTTCAGTAGTTTGTGTCTTTCTAAGAATTTGTCCATTTCATCTAAGTTATCTAATATCTCCATTTTATAAAGGAATGAACTGAGGCTTACCCAGGCTAGAGAATCTTTCCCAATTTGCAAAGCTACTAATCAATGAGTTCTGATCTGCAGAAATGTCAAACTCAGTTCTGTTTGACCCCAGTATCTGAAGTCTTAAGCACATAATTATTCTATATTTTATCTAGAAGAAAGAGTAATGATATAAAACAGTATCCTACAAAGGAAAATCAAGCAAATGGATGAAAATGTCCACCATATATGTAAGCAGATTATAAAACAATGATGATCAAAACAGTGTGGCACTGACACAAAACTAGATATGCAGTTTATTAGAAGAGGATCAATAACCGGGAAGCACACACATTAAATGATTGTAGTGGTTTCTGTCGATATTAGTGGCATGTGTAGTATCCAAACTTTCTTGTTCCCCAACAGAACCCTGACTTTGTTCAAGAATGTTTCCTTTCCCCAGTCAGCCTTGGACCTCAGGAAACTGTGATTCCTCTCTTTATTCTGGAGTTGGACCTGAAGGATCTTAGGGATATCTCCCCCTTGCCAGATATTGGGTCATAAAAGGACATTTCTGGCCAACAGAACACAAGGTGAAGTTTGTTGCTATCATCTGAGCTATTATCCCTAAGACTTCTCAGCCAGTATTGTCTTAAGGTTTCCTTTAATCATCACCTTGGAATTTTCTTTATCCAATACCCCAGGTTGAACTTCCTCTTTTTTGGTTTATTCCTTTATTTTTTTGAGACACACCATGCAGGGGCTTTCTGAGAAAATGAAGTAAATTTTTACTTCCTAGCCTACCTCCAGATGAATTTATTCCACTCCTGTACTTGATGGATGGAGGGATTTGGCAGAGAATTCTAAGTTGGAAATCATTTTCCCTGAGGATATTGAAGATACCCTTCCCTGACTTCTAGATTTTGGTGTTTATGGTAAATGGATTGATATCTGTTCTAGTTTGCTAATGCTGCCAGAATGCTAAACACCAGAGATGGATTGGCTTTTACAAAAGGGGGTTTATTTGGTTACACAGTTACAGTCTTAAGGCCATAAAGTGTCCAAGGTAACACATCAGCAATTGGGTACCTTCACTGGAGGATGGCCAATGGTGTCCAGAAAACCCCTGTTAGCTGGGAAGGCATGTGGCTGGTGTCAGCTCTGGAGTTCTGGTTTTAAAATGGCTTTCTCCCAGGATGTTCCCCTCTAGGCTGCAGTTCCTCAAAAATGTCACTCTCAGTTGCTCTTGGGGCATTTGTCCTCTCTTAGCTTCTCTGGAGCAAAAGTCTGCTTTCAACGGCCATCTTCAAACTGTCTCTCATCTGAAGCTACTCTCTCAGCTCCTGTGCTTTCTTCAAAGTGTCCCTCTTGGCTGTAGCTCTGCGGTCGCAGTTGATTCGTCTGGGGGGGGGGAGGTGGCGGCCAGTTGCCAAATCCTAGGCTCTCAGGATTGCTTGGAGGGTACCGGCGGCGGGGGCTCTTTCCCGGAGGCGAGGGCGAGGCGGGGGACTGGGCCCGGTCCCCGGCGTAGGCGTGCAAAGTATGGAGGGCGGCGAGAAAGGAACAGGCGGGACACGGTTCTTTTAGGGTGAAGAAACCAAGAGAGTTTATTAGGGGAGGGTACAAGCTTATATCGGGCGTTTAGAGGGCGGGGTAGCTGTAGAGGTTAAAGGCTTGGATTGGTTCTGAGAGGGCGCGGAGGTTGATTGAAAAGGGGCTAGAGTTGCTCCGGTAACGGTGTCTGGCAACAATGTATGCGCACTGGTGGTGATGGGAGTTGCACTGGCAACGGGGAGTGTCCGGGCAAGATAAGGGGGTGGGGAAAAGGCGGTTCCCTCCGGCAAGCCTCCCCTAACAGTGGTATTTTGGGTGAGGAAATGGGGCCTGCCTCCGGCCTCACTTTCCCAGGCCCGGGGGGCTGCGGAGGGCGCTGTCGCCCGTGCCCACCACCCTCCCCAGGGGCTGATCAGGTCCCCCAGCCCAGGCCCGCCAAGTTGAAGCACGTAATCAGTGTCCCGCATAGCTCCACTTCAAAATGTCACTCACAGCTGCACTGAGTTCCTTCTGTTTGTCAGCTATTTATATGGCTCCAGTGATTTAATTTAGACCCACCCAGAATAGGTGGGCCAACACCTCCATGGAAATTATCCAATCAGAGTCATTACCCACAGCTGGGTGGGGCACATCTCCATGGAAACACCCCAAGAATTACAATCTAATCAACACTGATAGGTCTGCCCACACAAGATTACATCAAAGATAATGGCGTTTGGGGGGACATAATACATTCAAACTGGCACAATATCCTTCTGATTCACAGTCCTTACTATGTGCCCCATTTTCCTGCCCTGGAGAATTTATCCCTGGTGTTACTTTAAATTTTTTATCTTGCTGACCAACATCTTATCAGCCATTTTTTATGCTCCTTTTGAAATGTCTTTTAATATTCTTTTCTTGTTCTATTGGATCACAAAAGCTCTTTATATGTTATGGTAAAAACCCTTTAGCTGTCATCTTGTTGGAGATATTTGCCTCAAAATATCATTTGTTCATCTACCTTATTTATGGTGCCTTTTGCCATATAAAAGTTTTAAGATTTAAAATATGTCCATCTTTCTTCCCTAGTTTCTGGGTTACTCATGCAAGTTACCAAGACCTCTGTAATACTTAGTTGCAACTTAGAGTGGCTCAAGTGAATGTTTGTAGTATTTATTTTTCCCATGTAAACCTTTAAAGCATCAGGAATTTAATTTTGTATAGCATGTAAGCTCAAAATACTTGATTTTCTTCTAGCCAGCATGCTAGTTGTGTCAGTTTATTAAATATCCTTTTTTTCCCACTGAATTGGAAAATCACCTTAGTAAAATTAAATTCCCATTTATTCCTTGTTATTCCCCACTGATCTATTTGTCTGTTCCAAAGTCAGTACCATGTTGTTTTGAATCGAGTGTTTATACTTGGTAAGAAAAGTTAGTGCCTCATCATCACTCTCTTTTTTCATGATAGTATTCTAATGCCTTCTCCTGTGCAAATATTACTATCATTTTTCTAATCTCCCCAATATTAGATTGAAGTTGAATAGATTTTAATTAACATAATAATTTTAGAAGAACTGACATTTAAATTCTGTCCTCTTCCCATCCAGGAACTTTATGTGTTGTTCCGTTTGTTCAGATCTTGTTTTATACCCTTCAATTGACAGCCCCAATTCCTTTAAAAACATCAATTTTATAATAAACAAAGGGCCATGGAAATGGACATTTCTGTAAGATGGAGCGCTGTGCTTCAGAGAATTTATTCTCAAAGTATTTCCCCCCTCAAAAAAAAAAGCTACACAAAGGGTGTAGTTTGTTTATAATGCTGAAATGTTAGAATCAGTATAAAGATCCAATCAAAAGGAGACAGTTTTTCAACTAATGATAAATCTACCTAAGAGCAAAAGTCATGAAAATGGCAATTTGAAAATCATATGATGTAATTATTACATGACAAAAGAAAAAGCAGGATATAAAATTGTATGCATAAGCTACAACTGAAAATACATAAAAATGTAGCAATCAAGGCTTTTTAGACTAGAATACACACAAATGATCAAAGCATTATTAGTTTCTTGAGATTATAGATGATCCTTTCCATTTATTTCCCAAACTTTCTATTATGTCATTATTTATTTTGACTATGTTAAAAGGCATAAAGTGTTACTAATCGAGATTAAATGGAAGATAATGGGTTTGAGTTTTGGAAAAAAAAGAACTTTGGAATGTTTTCTTTCAGAAACAAGTTGAGTAATTTTAAATACACATGGCAACAAAAATAAACTGCTAATGATGAGTTTACAAATAGAGATACAACTTAGATAAAAATACTGCACTCTTAGCAGCTTATATGCAATACATGTCATTTGTGAGAACAGTTTTTTTCTCTTAAGTAGGTTAAATTTGTCTCTGTGCTCTTGTTCACAGGATTGCTTTGCATCTGAAAGTACATCCTTGAAGTCCCAAGATAAACTTCAACCCAATTAAGATAGCATTATCCCATATTCTCAGTAACAAAATTTAACATAGTGAAGTTTTCCATGCGTCAACACTTATCAAATGAGTACAGTTTTATGTTCATTAAAATAAATAAAATCAGTCACCGTAACTTCTTTTACCCTTCTCGCTGGTCTACAGACCCCCATTCCTAGTTCAATGTTTACATTGCCATACGTTGGGAGCAGTTTCAGGCCTTTCCTGTATATTATTTCATTTAATGTTCAGGATGATCCTATGAGGTCGGAATTCTTGGTTCTAATGGAGCAGTAGGGAGACTGGAATGTCAGAGTTGTGACTTGCTCAGGGTCATGCTTGATAAAGCTGCTCTTTAAGATTTTATTCATTCAGCAGACATTTAGCAAGCCGCTATTTCGGTGACCACAACCGATCAGTACCTCTTCAAGCCGCCTCACGTAAAGGCAAGTCTTCATCACAGCAGTGTGTTGGCACTAAGTAGAAATTCCAAAGGTGTCCTGGGATCTATGCTGGATGCTTAGGCTTCCAAACGGCCCACTGGGGTCAGTCTAATACAGTCTAGTCCACAGCCAAGGCCGAGCATGAAGGATTCGGTAGCTTCTAGAACATTCTGATAATGTATGAAAAGATACGAGTGAGTTCATGTGTACGTGTTTCTGAAACCAGGGCCTGCAGCCACGAGATTTCCAAGGGTTAAGAACTGCTGAGCTCATATTCAAGCCAAGGCTGAAAGCCAAAGTCTGAGCTCTACTTGCCGTACTGTACATGTTGTCTCAAAGTTACACTTTTGCATGTGATTCTCTGCTATGCTTCTGATCTATCAACACAGGAAGAAAATGCTTACCAGGTGCAGTTTTCTGGATAAACTGGTGAAGCACCACATCACTCAGCTCAATATAATTTATTGTAATTTTATAGACAACAAAACTGCAGATATTTGATTGTTGCTGTCTGAATTTAAAGAATTGAAGTGAAGATGGATGGAATTTCAAAGGCATCAATATATAAATAGTAAAATAATAATATAGATTAGGTTGACACATCATGACCCAAATAACTTGTACCTCTGTTACTGGTCAGTTCGTGTGTTCAACAGTTTCTGAAAGAGAAATATATTTTAGACTAGTTAGAAATCCAGAGGAACTATGCTACTAAACATAGAGGGAAATGGAAATTTCCACCAACAGGTTCGTTTATCTTTATGTGATTTTACTATTGTCATTTGAAACACTATGAACCTTGTTTTGAATGACATTTTTCAAAGTGCTCTTTCATGCATATCCTATGCATATTACAGATGCTGAAATTTGTGACAATTTCTAATAATATATAAAATAATTTGGATATAAGTGAAGGCTCAGCTTTGTCCAGAGGAGAGACCAACGGCCAGTGAATAACTGTAAGGGGGCCTGGAAGGGAGGAAAAGCCACTGAGAGAAGGATCCCCTGGGGGGCTTGTTCAAGTGCAGATCCCTGGGCCACCCCCAAGAGGCTATCCTATGGGCCTGGGTGGGGCCTGGGAAGGTGCATTTCTAACAAACCTTAGAAGAGGGGCGGAGGCTGCTCACCCGGGGCCCACCTGCGGTCGCGTTTACTGCGTCGGGGGGCGGCCGGTTGCTGAACCCTCAGCTCTCGGCGTTGCTCAGAGGGTACCGGCGGCGGGGGCTCTTTCCCGGAGGCGAGGGCGAGGCGGGGGACTTGGCCAGGTCCCCGGCGGTGGCGTGCAAGGTGTGGAGGGCGGCGAGAGGAAACCGGCGGGACGCTTTTTTCAGGAGGGTAAAACCAAGAGCGTTTATTAGGGGTGAGCACAGGTTATATAGGCTGGCATAGAGGGCGGGGGTTGTTACAAGCCAATGCTGAGGGGATAAAGGCTAGGATTGGTTCTGAGAGGGTGCGGAGGTTAGGATTGGTTCTAAGAGGGCGCGGAGGTTGTTTGAAAAGGGGCGGGAGTTGCTCTGGCAACGGTGTCTGGCAACAGTGTATGCGCACTGGTGGTGGCGGGAGTTGCTCTGGCAACGGGGGGTGTGCGGGCAAGATAAGGGGGTGGGGAAAAGGCGGTTCCCTCCGGCAAGCCTCCCCTAACGGTGGTATTTTGGGTGAGGAAATGGGGCCTGCCTCCGGCCTCACTTTCCCAGGCCTGGGGGGCTGTGGAGGGCGCTGTCGCCCGTGCCCACCACCCTCCCCAGGGGCGGATCCGGTCCCCTGGCCCAGGCCCGCCAAGTTGAAGCACGTAATCAGTATCCCGCACCCACCCTTCAAGAAGAGTTGGTCGACTTCAACTTGCTCCTTTGCTCGCTGGAGAGAAGGAGCTCAGAGGGCTGCAGGAGTGTGCCCAAGGCCCATCCTTAAGACCCCGGGGAGCCCAGGTTTCTGCAGACCCAGAGGCTCTTCTTCCATCCCTGCCCTGCAAAACCTGTTCAGAACTTGATGATGATTTGATACATAGGAAGCAGATGAATTCTAGCCTCACCAATGACAAGTAAAAGAATCTGCTTCCTCTTTCCCTTTCAGTGAATATTACCAGACAAGCAACTAGACTTGCTGTTTGGGGGTACATATGTGTGTTACCAGTCTGCTCCCCTAGTTAGATCAGGTGTCTGGGGAGTAGGTAGAAAGTTTGACAATCCATTAAATGAATTCAGCAAAGCAGTTGTGACAAGATAAATATGATGGGAAGAGGGATCTTTCTTTTGAAAAGTTACATATAAGGAATTCATAGTACTTGCCTTAGTATTTTTCAACGCCTTCGTCTATCACTTTTCAAGCAAGATCCGCGTTGTGGGGTTAAAGGGGTTTTGAGATCTTTGAAGGCCAGGAGCTAGGTGAGGGGCTCTAGCTGTGTAGCTTTCTGTTTACCAAACTCAAGGAGCTGCCTGGCTGCAGAATATACCCTGCCTGGGGCAGCCGGGCTCATGGCCACTGCCCCACCTTCTTTTCCAGCCAGCGGGTCCCACCGTGCCTGCACAAACTCCCATGACCCTAGTGTCGCGGCACCAGAACAGACCTGGGAGTGCTGTCTCTAGGCTTTCCTTCCTCCTGTTTTCTTCCGCTGGATGCTCCTGAGCACAGTCCTCGCCAGCCGTGACCATGGCTGAAAATGAGTACACAGGTGGATGATGTTCCAATGCCAAAGCTTTTTCTTTTATTTATTTCACGTGTTCCCTTAGCTATTTTTTTTTAATTAGGAAAATTTCACAGAAAATCCAAGTTACCCTTTTCTCTTTAAAAACGTTGGACCCATCCATCGTTGGATAAATGGAAAAACAAATAGTGGTCTGTCCATACAATGGAATATCATTCAGCCACGATAAGGAATGGATTACTGATATCGATGTCTTACCGGATGGACCTCAAACACATGTTAAGTGAAAGAAACCAGACTCAAAGGCCACATATTTTATGATTCTGTTAAAAGGAAACATCCAGAATGGGTAAAAATCCATAGGGACAGAAAGCAGATTGCTGGTTGCTAGGGACTGGGGGGAGGGGATGGGGCGTGAGCCCTAAAAGGTACAGAGTCTCCTGCTGGGGTGAAGAAAATATCTTGGAACTAGAGGTGATGGTTGCACAACATTGTGAATATACTAAATGCCACTCAATCACTATAAAATGGTGAATTTTATGTTTTGTGCATTTCACCTCAATTAAAAATAAGCTAGAGCCAGCAAATTTGGGGCCCCCTTTCCTGGCGGGGGGGGGGGGGGCTGGCTAGGACCGCAGGCACCTGCAGTACCCAGGCTTGCACCCGTTTGTCACAGGTCCTGCTCTCCCTCTTCTTTCGGTGACCTCCCAGTCACGAAATCCAAGGCCAGCAGCCCAGGCCGCAGCATCAACCAGGGGACAGACAGCGTATTTTATTCGTGTGTGTCATCACTGAACCAATAGGGTGCCTGGAGCAGGCTGGCCACTCAGGTTTTATTATATTACTCCGCTTCTAGGACCTGGCCCGACCCTTCGCTGCCACTGGCTGTCACTGACCCACATGTCCCCATCCCTCCTGCGGCACCAAATTACTTGCAGTTCCCTCAATACCCTAAATCACAGTGCCCCACTGGGACTTTCCCTGCAGCTCCCTGCAAATCTCACTCATCCTTCAACCCTTCAGCATCATCCCAATCCGACCCTCCCCCAAGCACTCTGATAACTCATGACACTTTCTCACTCCAAGAGACCAATTCACCTTTTCTAGAAGCGAGCTCCCAGAAGGAGAATCTATAGCTATTCATTTTTGAATTTCTGGAGTCTGACATGTAGTTGTCACAGGTTACACCAAGAGGGTCCTGGTGATGCTGTCAATATAGAAACTTAAAAAAAAAAAAAAAAAAAAAAAAAAAACCTCAGTGTTTCCTCAATTTTTCTCTGCATCTTTTTAAATTTTAGGTGAGCTTTGTGAGATGTGATGTTTGCACCATCAGAAGGGGTTTTGCTTATCTTCTGTATCACAACTTCTTAGGTCTAGAGACAGTAATACTTTATGCATGTACACACACCCAGGGACTCGCCACTCCATGAAAATCTGCCCATGTTTCACACGGGTACTGTATCTTTAGCAGTTACAAGTTTAGGCACATGAACATAGGAAAAAGTATTACTTCTACCCTCTAATGTCCATCCCTGATATTTTTCTTCCCTTTGCATGGAGGCAGTAAAGTTTATTTCTTGTTTTATTGCTCCATCTACTGGTGACATCTTAGAACATCTTTCTCACCGATATCCATCCTGGAAGCCAATGATCATGTCGTATTCCAAATTTATGGCTTTTATTTTTTAAAAACCAAAAACCTTTATGATGCTTTTTTTTTTCCCCAAACGACTCCTCCCTTTGAGCATAGCCTTTCCTCATAAATCCTATAAGTATGAATCATGTCAGAAACACAGATCTTGCCCTAAATTTCTCAAACACCTTTGAGCAGAAGAATCACTCAGGCACTTTTTAGATGTAAATTCCTTGCTCGCACCCCATACCTACTGAATGAGAATTCTCTGGAAATCTGTATTTTTCAGAAGTGCCTGCAATTGATTCTTACCATGGAACTGAGATTATACCAAAGTCTAGTCTGCTCTTTTCATCCCACAGTTGAGAGCTTGGGACTTGGCAAGGTCGTCTGGGGAGACTCTGGCCCTCTCCATCCCTCCTACAAAGAACGCACTCGAGTATGAAAAGAAACGTATGCTTGCTGTACAAACACAGTTTTAAAACAAGACTCTAGAGGCAACCATATTGCACTATGCCCCACACTCTCTCTGTTCTGGTTTGCTAATGCTGCCAGAATGCAAAACACCAGAAATGGATTGGCTTTTATAAAAGGGGGTTTATTTGGTTACACAGTTACAGTCTTAAGGCCATAAAGTGTCCAAGGTAACACATCAACAATGGGGTAACTTCACTGGAGGATGGCCAATGGTGTCCAGAAAACCTCTGTTAGCTGGGAAGGCACGTGGCTGGCGTCTGCTCTGTAGTTCTGGTTTCAAAATGGCTTTCTCCCAGGACGTTCCTCTTTAGGCTTCAGCTCCTCGGAAATATCACTCTTAGTTGCTCTTAGGGCATTTGTCCTCTCTTAGCTTCTCCAGATCAACAGTCTGTTTTCAAAGGCCATCTCCGAAATATCTCTGTAACCTGCAGTTCCTATCTCATCTTCTGTGCATTCTTCAAAGTGTCCCTCTTGGCTGTAGCAAGCTCGCTCCTTCTGTCTGAGCTTATATAGTGCTCTAGTGAACTAATCAAGGCCCACGCTGAATGGGTGGGGCCACACCTCCAAGGAAACATCCAATCAAAAGTCTTCAACCCAATCAACACCAATAGTTTCCTAACCACACAAGACTGCATCAAAGATAATGGCATTTTGTG
This sequence comes from Choloepus didactylus, assembly GCF_015220235.1. Lineage (NCBI taxonomy): Eukaryota > Metazoa > Chordata > Mammalia > Pilosa > Megalonychidae > Choloepus > Choloepus didactylus. The sequence continues at coordinate 167,627,366 of NC_051334.1, forward strand.
GGACATAATACATTCAAACCAGCACACCCTCTTACATAGAAACTATTGAACCACCACTGCAGTGAAGTAGGAATGTAATAATCAGCATCAGCGCCCTTTCCCAGCTTGACAAGTGACTGTTATTTTACAGTATCACCAGTTGCTTTCTTTGGGTTGGTTTTTTGCCTCAGTGAGGGAATAAGGCCCTGTTGAGGACATCTAACCCAGGGCCAGCTGCAGCACTGCTTCACCATGACCTGCAGCTTGTGGAAATGCAGGTTATTGGGTCCTACCACAGACATGTGGAGTCAGAATCTCTGGGGCCTGGCCAACTATCTGTGTTTTGACCAGCCCTTCAGGGGATTCAGATGCAAGTCAAGTTGGAGATGCAGGTAAAGTTGCCCATGAGCATGCAATCATCCATTAACTGATTGGATAAATGTTTAGGTATACAGCCAGCTGGATCATCCTTTATTTTATTAAAGTGCAAAATGCAAAGCTCGCTTGTACACCTGATGAGTGAATGTGGCAGCCCGTGGCCTGAGCAAAACAGGCCTGCAGATCTTGGCGCACAGCAGTCTGTGTGACCTAGGCAGCTAATGTTTAACCTGTTGTCTTTGTAAGCCGGTAAAGAGAAAAAGGGTAAATTGACCTTAAAATGTAACTTTAATATGTGAAACGGGAAGGAGACAGGAGTTGCGAGGCTCCTGGTCTCACAAAAGGGCAACCACGTTAATCTAGTCTACCTGCTTCCTGGCCCCCAGTGTTAACACTTTTGTAGTTATTTACAAAGCCCCATCCTGTAATTCTTCCCTTCCTGCATCAGCCCCCAGGTCTCAGTGACCTGTTCCTGCATTTATGCTCCCCCACCCTAATTCTAAGGGCCAGCCAAGGACCAAGTCAGCTAGTCCCAGAGGGTCGCTCAAAGCCCATCTTGTCACCCTTTCTGAGTTCGCTGGGGTGCTATCACCTGCAGACCTTGGAAGCAACAAAGCGAACCCTAAAGCTGGCGCCAATGGCTCAGAGCCCTCCGCCCACAGAGAGCGGGGGCGGGGCTCGCCTGGGCCCGCCCCCTTCCCCGTTCATGGGGAAAACCGCCTTCCTCGCGGCAGCCAATCAGGACCCAGCGCGCGCTCGCCGCCTAGCCGTTGAGCCCGGTCTTCACGTGGGTGCTGAGAGTAGCCTAGTACTGGAAGCGGTGTCCATCCGCCCATAAAAAGAGGGCCACGCCCACTTGCGCTCGGCGCTCGCGACCCCTCGTCCCTGCGTGATAGAGCCCCAGGCTGAAGGCGAAGGGGCCGACGGCAGCGCGGCTCTGCGGGGCCGAGGATCTCTCAGGGACCATCGCGGGGTCGTGTGCGGGGCGCGAAGTTCCGGCGCGGAGGGATCCCGGAGGCCCAATAACCCTTGGTGCGGCCGTTACTGTTACCGCCACGAGGGCGAGGTGCGGGGGTGCGGGGTCTGTGGGGCTGTAGGAGCCGCGAGGTGAGCGCTGCGGGGAGGAGGTCTGAGAAGTGCGGGGCAGCGGGGGCTCGGGGCTGAGAGGCTGCGGGCTGAGGGGGCGAGGCCTGGGAACTGCGGGCTGCAGAGGGCGAGGCGTGGGCAGCGCGGGGGCGCGCGCTGTGGGTTCTGGGAAGCAGACCTGGCCCCAGAGCCAGTCCCGCGAGGCCCGTCGAGTTTGCGGCTTCTTTCGCCCTTGGACTATGGAGCAGAGTTTGTGGCCCAGGGCCCGTCTCAGTCACGGGGGGAATGGAGTGAATGAGAGAAAAACTGTTGTGTTTTATGGGCCCGGGGGTGAGCAAGACAACAGGGCGCGCAGGCGGGGTAATGCGTGCCAAGGCGGGCGGAGGGGGTTCGCCTTGAGGTGTCCCGGGGGGCGGGGAGCAGGCCCGGAGGAAACGGGGGGCCCGTGGAAGAGGTCACTTTGTATCTCCGCGCTCCTTTCCGGCTCTGCTGTTATCTCAATAGTGTGCAGCCAGTTTTCAGTTTATTTTGAGATTTTGTTGCAAAATACTTTGAAGGTCGTTTTGGCACGAATATAAAACATTATTTCTCCCAAGTGTGATTATGGGAGGCACAAACGTATTTTCTTATGTAGGGATGACTACATCATGGGTTGCCCAAACTGGGACACTTCTGAAACTGAACAGGGACACTGGGGGTCACTGCCTGAGCGAAGCTGAAAACTGGAACTGTGCAGTCATCACACCTGAAGTGTATTTGATGAGATGACGGGGCATTCTCACACTGCAGTGTGCATCAGGGTCACCTGCAGAGCTGGTTAAATCTCACATTGCTGACCTCCCCCCACACCTTCCCACTCGGCGCTGGCAACGGGATGCCCATCATTTGCATTTCTAACAAGTTCCAGGTGTTGCTCATGCAGCCAGAGCCTGCATTTTGAGAACTATTGCACTATGTAGAAAATATTCCGTATTGGAGATGGCAGTTAACTTCTGACTAAAGTTTTAAAAAAATTTCATTTCACACTGTTGTTGCTGGGGAGGGGGGGCATGTTTTGGGCTGCATGCTGGAGACTAAACAAGGATTTAACCTCTTAGTCTGGAGGAGCTCTGAAGTGTGCACAGAAGCGAGCCAGGGAAACCAGTTCCCATGCAGTGTGGTAGCTGCCGGAACACAGGTGGGAACGCAGCTCTGTAGAATACGATGGGAGAGATGGCATTTGAGCTGCTCCTTAAAGGATAAACTGGGTTCTTCTAGTTTAGGAAGGAGGGAAGGCACTTTAGGGAAAGGGTATGCCATGATTTAATACAAATCATGAAACTTCTTGCAGCTGGTGAATGAAAGTAAGTAGTGTTTGCTAGAGTTTGGAGCAGGGGTTTCTGGATTTGATTCTATGCACTGTCACTGAGAGACTCGAGCACATATGCCAAATGCCTAGTATGAAACTTAAGTATACTTGTGTAGCTATTATCACAATATATATGCTGTAAAATGAACAAAATAGTTCAAAGTGAGACTAAAAATTGTGTTATTCTGGCACCTCAGTGGTTTATCTTGTGTACTGTTTTGGAATTTCTGATTTAGAGATAGATTGTAGAGGATCTTATATGTTGAGTTAATATGTTTGCTTTTAGCCCTATAAAACGAATAGTCAGTGAGGTCTTTAAAATTGGAGAATGTCATTAGATTTGTCTAAGATCACTACAGAGCAAAGAATTTTAGAAGGTGTTAAAATTCAGAAACAACCTGATTCAGAGTGCTCTGAAACTGAAATGTCATATCCTGCCTCAACTAAAACCTTCAGTAGGTCTTTACACTTCAGAGTGGGTTGTTCCTTCTTGCCTGGAAGACTCGCTACCACCTCCGTTCCCATTTCTAATCCTTCTGTCCCTCAGCTTGAGTGTCAGCTGCCTTTGAGGCAGGCTTCTTCAGTATGTCTGGTTTTGCTAAGGCCATTTTGCTTGTTTTCTTCGCTGCACATTTTATAATGTGTAATTATGATTTTATCTGCCTTATCCGTAAGGGCTGGTATTTGCTGCGTGGGATGGACATGTCAGGTGCTTTTGATGGGGTGTTCTTGTTGGATCCTCACAAATGCCCTGTGTGATTGGCTGTTATACTCCATTTTACAAACGACCTGAGTTAGGGACAAGGAGGTCACAGCCACTTAAGTAAAACGTGAAGGAGCTGGTTTCTGTGCATTAGCTCTGAGACTCAACCCTCGATAACCTCATGATGCAGGGTTCTTCTCCATTGTTGGTGAAGGTTAGGGGGTAACCTTTTATATGCCGATGCCTAGCACAGAGCCTGGCTTGCTGTAGGCACTTAAAAACATAACGTCTTTGAAGAGGTGGAGGGAATCGATGGATCAGGTGTAGGGTAATAAAGAAGTAGTTTAAAGAGAAATGACTTGGTCGTTTGCTTTTGAGACAAAGTGGATGGTGATGCCACTGATAAAGAATGGGATTATGGGAGACAAATGATGGGGCAGGAAAATATTAGCATGGGTCTGTTAGGTTTAAGCTGCCTGCAGAACTGTGCAGAGATGGGGAAGAGACAGTCAGCAGGGCCTGGGGTCATCCTAGAGTATACACTCCATGGAAAGAAAGGACCAGTCACTAGCACCGTGATGGTCTGTTTACTATACATCATTGAACTGGAAAATGAAATCATGCATTAAAAACAATTTCCCAGCCTTATTTTTTTTTTTGTTTTTTTTTAATCATTTTATTGAGATATATTCACATACTACGCAGTCATACAAAACAAATCGTACTTTCGATTGTTTACAGTACCATTACATAGTTGTACATTCATCACCTAAATCAATCCCTGACACCTTCATTAGCACACACACAAAAATAACAAGAATAATAATTAGAGTGAAAAAGAGCAATTGAAGTAAAAAAGAACACTGGGTACCTTTGTCTGTTTGTTTCCTTCCCCTATTTTTCTACTCATCCATCCATAAACTAGACAAAGTGGAGTGTGGTCCTTATGGCTTTCCCAATCCCATTGTCACCCCTCATAAGCTACATTTTTATACATCTGTCTTCGAGATTCATGGGTTCTGGGTTGTAGTTTGATAGTTTCAGGTATCCACCACCAGCTACCCCAATTCTTTGGAACCTAAAAAGGGTTGTCTAAAGTGTGCGTAAGAGTGCCCACCAGAGTGACCTCTCGGCTCCTTTTGGAATCTCTCTGCCACTGAAGCTTATTTCATTTCCTTTCACATCCCCCTTTTGGTCAAGAAGATGTTCTCCGTCCCACGATGCCGGGTCTACATTCCTCCCCGGGAGTCATATTCCACGTTGCCAGGGAGATTCACTCCCCTGGGTGTCTGATCCCACGTAGCGGGGAGGGCAGTGATTTCACCTTTCAAGTTGGCTTAGCCAGAGAGAGTTCCCAGCCTTATTTTTACCATTTGAGCACCACTGCATTGCTCGGTGCTCAGGCCACAGTGAGCTTTTATGTGTTGAACGTTTTTCGGAACTTGGCCCAAGGAACTATCTGCAGGTACAGAAAAGTTAGGAAAATACGGATTTGCTTGGGAGTTTGTTTTGGATTCTTAACTAGTTTTGAGGTTAACTGTGGGGAAATGGTCAAATGCAGTTGTGTGCACTGAGCCCGGTCTTCACCTTTGTTCCCTCCAGAGAGAAGATGACAGGGCGTGCCAGAGCACGGATGAGAGGAAGAGCTCGCGGTCAGGAGCCGGCGCAGCACGTGGGTGCCGCCACAGTGAGTGCCTCCCCGAGAGGAACCACGGAAAGAGCTTCAAAAAACAACCTGCTGAACCCTTACCAGTTTAGGCCCTCGAAAAGAAATTAAAACTGTGTCTTATGAAGGAGATAGGAACTGAGCAAGGAAGATAATGTTCTATTTTCTGAGTAGATAAGAAGCTTTTCAAAGTTCCTAGCTAGAATTAGTGATTCTTCTCTTGAAGAAATTTTTTAGTAAAAATATTTCATTACTAATTAAGATCGGTATTGTCGAATGCCTGAGATGTATTTAAGACTGGTTATTTCCCTGATATGTGACCTTTTGACCTCGTAAAAAGAATGCTCTTCTTTATTTGCAAATAATTACAGAGTCAGCAACCTGGTTATGTTCCGCCCAGAACTCAGCAGCCGCCAGCAGAAGGGGAGTTTGTTGGCCGAGGACGGCAGAGAGGAACGCCAGGAGCAATGGCCAAATCACAAGGTGAAGGGCAGGCACAAAGGCTTCGTGTGTGTGAGAGAGACCTGGGATACAATGAGGACACAGACCCTGGATATGGGGTCTCCAACAGCCCTTTAAGGGACAGTGGGCACCCTCCAACTGTGCCAGCCCACTACAAGGAGTGCTGGCGGACTCTTTTTCCCCCTGGAAATGAAAAGAGCACATCATAGCCAGGGGTCATGTCAGCTCTGTACAGAGTGATTACACTTCAAATTAGACGTGATTAGACATAATTGGTGGGGTAGGTACTTAGATATCTTTAGGATGTGCTTGGCATCTTTACTGGCTTCATCAGAAACGGGTTGGCTTTAGTGTTTGTAACTTTGCGTTATAAAGCACACTTCAACATGTGTTGGTGAGCCCTGTTTCTTGGAAATGAAAACTGAGACCAAAGTCATGGCAACTGGTAGAGTCAGAGCACCACTTAGGATTCCAAAACTGCTTTTTCACTGCTTGTTGCAGAAGTGGATCATTTGGGTGCTTGATGTCAGATTGTGAGGATTAAAGAGTATCTGGGGTGACAAATGCAAGGTCTTATCTTGTCACCTTTCACTGTGCTTATGAGGATTCTACCCGAAGAGTGCTTGCCACAGTAAATGTCAGTTATCCTTTATTTTAGAAATTTATTGTGACAAGTTTAACAGATTTATTGTTAATGAGACATTGTTTAGGACCTTGATTTTTCATTCTCTAAAGGGTGTGGATACATTGAAGGGTTTTAAATAGAACAGCGGGGAGGTCTGATTTGTGTTTTGAATAAATGAGTCTGGCAGCTGCTTGGAAGGTGGAATTTGTGTAAGGTTTCCAATCTTACCCATTCTGAAATCTGTCACTTTTACAGACTGACAGTTAATCAAGCTTCAGCTAAATGTAATAATAGCAGTCTTATATATAGAAAGGGAAACAGACTTCATTTTTTATATTCAGAAAATTGCAATTTGATTTTTACATCCAGAGCTGAATATCCTTTTTAAAAGATGAATTCAAAATTTTCAAGAAAGTTCAAATCAATGCTTTCTGACCTGTTGTGCAGGTTGGATTCAGTATGTATAACCTGTTAGAGCAGTTATTCAACCAAGACAATGCTTTACACCAGGTCTCTGGGATAAAAAGTTTACCGAGGAAGGCAAATATGAACAGTCACAATTTAGAGTCAAGAAACAGATATTCCTGAGTTCTTGAATTTTAGTCCAGTTGTCTGGATCTTTTCAAGAAGGAGTATTTGGAGCTAAGTGTAAAGAGATGACTTCTACTTTTGTAAAGAGTTTCTGAGTTGTGTGCAAATAACTGATGGGACATAAGTGTTCAATAGGGTGCATGTGTCTTGTAAAGGAGCAGCTGAGTTGGCCTGGGGCAGCGACAGGAGGGCTTTCTGGAGGAACCTCGAGGACAGAAACTGTTCTTCCCTTGTGGGATGCCAGCTGCTTGAACCTCAGTAGCCTCTGGACTTTCTGTAGTAACATCTCTGTGGAGGTCAGTGTTGTCATTCTTTCTTTCATGTTTCAGGCTGCTTAGGCATGTGATTTTTTTTTTCCCTTTTCTCTATTTAAAGAACTCCAGATATCTGCTGGATTTCAGGAGTTATCCTTGGCTGAGAGAGGAGGTCGTCATAGAGATTTTCATGATCTTGGTGTAAATACAAGACAGAACCTAGGTCATGTTAAAGAATCAAAAACAGGTAGGTTAATTATGGAGCATGCACTTTCATGGGATTATTTTCCAAGTACGCAGGGCAGTAAAAGGAGGTCCTTTATTTCATATGATTATTGGTATGGTGTGTTTGAGCAAGGATCATGCATGACTTTTTCATTTTCTTTCTCTTTTGAAATAGGTTTCAGATGCCTTTAGCTGCCCTGAAATGTTGTTTTATTAAATAGTACATAGATCACTGAGTTTTCTTTAGAGCTCTTTATGCCATAAATAGATTGGTTTGGTTTGGTTGTAAATTACTTGGTCCACAGAGGACTTATTTCTAAATGTACGCTTCTTTAGGCATTCTCTTTGGGGACTTTGGAGAGTGTCCCCAAAGTCAGGTGTCTAAGGACTTGTGTCATCTGCTGTTCTTACTAGCCTTCTGTTCACAAAACTGGCTGCATTGTTATGGGAGGGAAAGTTCCATAGCAACGGAATGAAGCTGATATTTTGTTCACTGAATCTGACTGACCTTGACAGGTTCTTCAGGTATTATAGTGAGGTTGAGCACCAACCATTTGCAACTGACATCCCGTCCCCAGTGGGCCTTGTATCAGTATCACATTGACTATAACCCACTGATGGAAGCCAGAAGACTCCGTTCGGCTCTTCTTTTTCAACACAAAGATTTAATTGGAAGGTGTCATGCTTTTGATGGAACGATTTTATTTTTACCTAAAAGAATCCAGCACAAGGTTGTTTCTCATATCTGTATGAGGGCAGGGAGGGGGAGGATTTAACTTCAGGGCAGAACTGCTGCAATATGGGGTAGTTACAGGGAATGTTAGACACAGGAACCTCCTATCTGATATGACTTGTAAGAAACCCAGAGATTTCACTTCTGGCATTACTGGTTCATTCTCAAACCTACCTGAGTAACTTAATGAGTACAGAGGAATTAGGATACTACAAACACTCCTTTATCACAGCCATTCTTTTTTTCAAATTCCATTTAAAATTTGCCTGTACCTTTCAGTGTTGCCTTATTAAACAGGCATTGTGTGATTGGGCTTAGTTTTCTTTTAGCAATTAAAAGTTTGGTTTTCTACCCTCTCCTTCCTCAGGTTACTGAAGTGTTTAGTCAGACCCGAAATGGAGAGCATGTGAGGATAACAATCACTTTAACAAATGAACTTCCACCCACATCACCAACTTGTTTGCAGTTTTATAATATTATATTCAGGAGGTATGTTCATATTTTTCTCAACATTAAAAAAAAACTTCAAACATGCAGAAAATCTGAAAGAATTGTACAGTAAATGCCTCTCTGTCACCTAGGTTTTACAGTGGTTTAAGGTTATAGGGATAATCTGAATTGTAATTATTTTAAGGTATGGTTTATTTGCTTTAAACATTAATGTGTCTTTAACTTCCCTGTTTGTGTTGACATTAGATCTTTTAAATACTGCGTGAGTTTGTGTTAAGAACCACCACCTTGGGAGCTTATTGCTAACTGTATATTCCTTCTCCCCATTTTTCTTCCCCACAATGAGGTACCTGCTCAGGAACAGGGGCAGGGTTCAGGCTGTGTGATTTATTTGCTCCAGCACGGGAGACATACTGTATACTCTGTAATTGACTTTCAATGTGGATGCCGTATTTTCCAAACCCAAAATTAGAGCACGTGTGATGCAGAAAGTTTTCTTTGGGTGAGAAGCAATCTGGGATGAGGCTGAAATTGATATTTTGATGACTCTCATGAGATTAATGGGACACAATACTTGGATCTGTAACTTAACTTTATATCTGATGTGAGGACAAACATTTTGCTAAATATTTGTCTTGAATTAATATAATTGGTAGATTTATTTTTCTCTGAACAAGGGGTTGGCAAACTCTTTCTGTAAAATGCTGGACAGTAAATGCTTTGGGCTTCACCAGCCACACGGTCTTGGTCACAACCACTCAACTCTGCTGTTAGAGTAGAAAAGCAGCCAGAGACAGGATATGAACGATGATGGCTGTGTTCCAATACAGCTTTCTTGATGGAAACTGAAATTTGAAATGCATATAATTTACATGTCATGAAGTAATATTCTTTTATTTTTTTTCCAACTGTTTAAAAATGTAAAAACTATTCTTAGCTCATGGGCCATACAGAAACAGTAGGCAATCTGGGTTTGGCCTGGCTGCAGGCCACGGCTGGTTGACTTCTGCTCTAAATATGCCATTCTGCTCAGAGTGTTAGAGATACTGACCAGTACTTGCTCCTGTTTAACTGTTCTGACTTCTTGACTTCTAGGCTTCTGAAGATCATGAATTTGCAACAAATTGGACGGAATTATTATAACCCAAGTGACCAAATTGATATTCCAAATCACAGGTTTGTATGAAGTGGAACGTTTCATATTTTCATATTCCTTAGGCTTAATCACAAACTTTGAAAATAGTGCTCTAACTTAAAGTGATATTTACTAATGTGGCTGTTAAATGGTATCCACCACACTAGGTGAAATTTAACTTTGGTTGAATGATAATGCTTTCCAGAAGATTTGGGTTAAAAAAATCCCGATACTCATCTGTTACTGGGGAAGCCTCAATAGTTGTCCAGCGCTGTTTAGTTTGCTCTTAGATGATAAAATTCATCAGAAGGTCATGATGATGATTTCAAAACTCCCTGTGGGAGTTTGAGTTATCAGGACTGCAGCCCAACTGGTGTAGACTTATTATAGTAATTGTGGTGCTTTCAGTTACATTGGCACCTGTTCCACATCTTACGCCAGTGTGGACAGAGGCTTAATAAAGCTAGTCAGTATATTCATTTAAAATAGAACTTATAAAATAGCAGGTGAATTAATTTATGAGGGTCTTAAAAAGACAGGTCTTTTATCTGGAACTACATAAAACCCAGAGATAAGTAAATTGACTCTATCAAAAACTTGAATTTTAGATCCGGTTAATAAAGGTGAAAAACACAGCTTGGTACAATCAGAATATGTTTAGATGGTCATAAAGGTTGCTTCATGACTCACGTTTTATCTGACAGGTTGGTGATTTGGCCCAGCTTCACTACTTCTATTCTTCAGTATGAAAACAACATCATGCTTTGCACTGATGTCAGTCATAAAGTCCTTCGAAGTGAAACTGTTTTGGATTTCCTGTTCAACTTATATCATCAAACTGAAGAACATGAATTTCAAGAACAAGTTTCTAAAGAACTAATAGGTTTAATACTTCTTACCAAGTAAGACTGCTTTTTAAAATGAAAAAAATAGTCGTTCTGCAAATCTGAAGATACTGTGTATTCTAGTTCCATAATGTTGATAGGAAGTTGAGTTATAAAAAGTGGAGTGGTGGGAATGGTGTGAAAATGGGGAAGGGATGTTTTCACAAGAACTGAGATTTTGAGGGAACATACTCATCTGGAAAGGACAAATATGCTTTTTATCCTCTTTAGCTTTTATTTTATGCTCTTAAGATAATTTGGTCATTCATTTCCCCATCCATCCCATATAGTCTTTAAGGAATTCTTTCTCTTCCTCTTTCCATAATACTGTATTTTACCAGGTGATTTGAAACTGTTTTTAGAGTGTATATACTGTCTGGTTTCTCTTGTAATGTTACTCTCACAAATCAGTCATGTGTCAGTGACTCTGGATCATTCTGCAGGTATAACAAAACATACAGAGTCGATGACATTGACTGGGACCAGAATCCCAAGAGTACCTTTAAGAAAGTGGATGGCTCTGAAGTCAGCTTCTTAGAATACTACAGGAAGGTATGACGTTAAGACTGATTTTCTTTTTAATATAAAGTATTTAGATCCTAGTAGAATTCTGAAATATCTTCAGTAGACTTTTATGACACTGTTCCACTTTTGGAACAAGTTGCTTTGAAAGTTGTATGGAAATGTGTTTATTAGGGTAAGCACAGCATAAACAACTTGAACCCATTATGGGATTATTAAAGCACTGCTTTTATTTGAAACGGTTCGCATACTGAGAATAGTTCTATCCTGATTTGTTTTTGGTTTTTTTTTGCCTTAATCTACTTTTTTTTTTCTTTTTTTCTTTTTTTTTCATTTGTATTGAGATTGTTCAGATACCATACAATTATCCAAAGATCTGAAGTGTACAATCACTTGCCCCTGGGTACCCTCATACAGCTGTGCATCCATCACACTTAATTTTTGTTCAATTTTTAGAAACTTTTCATTACTCCAGACAAGAAATAAAGTGAAAGATGAAAAAAGAAAAAAAGAAAAGGAAACTCTAATCCTCCCCTATCCCTAACCAACCCCCCTCAATTGTTGACTCCTAGTATTGATATAGTACATTTGTTACTGTTTATGAAAAAATGTTGAAATACTACTAACTGTAGTATATAGTTTGTAATAGGTATATAGTTCTTCCCTATATGCCCCTCTATTATTAACTTCTAATTGTATTGTCATACATTTGTTCTGGTTCATGGAAGCGATTTCTAGTATTTGTACAGTTGATCATGGACATTGCCCACTGTATTAGTTAGAGTTCTCCTTGGAAACAGAATCAATGAGAGATGTCTCTGATTATCAAATTGTAAAAGTGACTCATGCAACTGCGGGAGCACACGAGTCCAAATTCTGCAGAGCCGTCAACAAGCTGTCAACTCCAAGGAAGACGTCCGACGAACTCCTCGGGAAATGAACCGACAACTTTGACGAACTCCTCAGGAAACAAACCAGCAACTTCGACGAGCTCCCCAGGAAATGCTTCACTGAGCAGCCGAAGAAGTGAAGGTTCTCTAACCTTCCGGCTTATAAGCCTCCAACTGATCACCCAGACCAAATCCAGCCAATTGCATTCTCTCACTGTGGAAGCACGCCCCTTGATGAGTCATCAGTCAGCCGCAGTCAATTGACTGATGATCCAACAAACCAGCCCGTTGGTTTACTAACCAGCCTCAAATATCCTCACAGCAATCGTCAGGCCAGTGCCCGCTTGACCAGACAGCTAGGCCACCTAGCCAAGTTGACACATGAACCCAACCATCACACCCACCATAGGATTCAGTTTTATACATTCTCATCTTCTGACCTCCAACTTTCCTTCTGGTGACATATATGACTCTGAGCTTCCCCTTTCCACCTCATTCACACACCATTCGGCGCTGTTAGTTATTCTCACATCTTGCTACCAACACCCCTGTTCATTTCCAAACATTTAAGTTCATCCTGGTTGAACATTCTGCTCATGCTAAGCAACCACTCCCCATTCTTAAACCTCGTCCTATATCTTGGTACCTTATATTTCATGTCTATGAGTTTACATTTTATAATTAATTCCTATCAGTGAGACCCTGCCATAATTGTCCTTATGTGTCTGGCTTATTTCACTCAGTATATTGCCCTCGAGGTTTTGTCATCAACCCATTTTTTTTTTTAATATGGTTTTGTTCACTCATCATACATTCCATCCCAAGTAAATAATTGGTTCTCTGCATGGTCATACATTTATGTGTTCACCACCTTCACCACTATCTATATAAGGGCATCTACATTTCTTCCACAAGGCAGGAGGGAGAGTCAAAGAAGGTACAGAGGCAAAAGAAAGAGGAAAAAAAAAATGACAGCTAGGAAGCAGCAAAAGGAAAAATAACCTTAAATCAAAGTAGAATAAAGAATCAGACAATACCACCAATGTCAAGTGTCTAACATGCCTCCCCTATCCCCCCCTCTTATCTGCATTTACCTTGGTATATCACCTTTGTTACATTAAAGGAAGCATGATACAATGATTCTATTAGTTACAGTCTCTAGTTTATGCTGATTGCATCCCTCCCCCAATGCCTCCCCATTTTTAATACCTTGCAAGGTTGACATTTGCTTGTTCTCCCTCGTAAAACAACATATTTGTACATTTTATCACAATTGTTGAATACTCTAGATTTCACCAAGTTACACAGTCCCAGTCTTTATCTTTCCTCCTTTCTTCTGGTGTCTCACATGCTCCCGACCTTCCTCTCTCATCCATATTCATAGTTATCTTTGTTCAGTGTACTTACATTGTTGTGCTACCATCTCCCAAAATTGTGTTCCAAACCACACACTCCTGTCTTCTATCACCCTGTAGTGCTCCCTTTAGTATTTCCTGTAGGGCAGGTGTCTTATTCAAAGTCTCTCATTGTCTGTTTGTCAGAAAATATTTTGAGCTCTCCCTCATATTTGAAGGACAGCTTTGCTGGATATAGGATTCTTGGTTGGCGGTTTTTCTCTTTCAGTATCTTAAATATATTACACCACTTCCTTCTTGCCTCCATGGTTTCTGCTGAGAGATCCGCACATAGTCTTATGAAGCTTCCTTTGTATGTAATGCATTGCTTTTCTCTTGCTGCTTTCAGGATTCTCTCTTTGTCTTTGACATTTGATAATCTGATTATTAAGTGTCTTGGCGTAGGCCTATTCATATCTCTTCTGTTTGGAGTACGCTGTGCTTGGATCTGTAATTTTATGTCTTTCATAAGAGATGGGAAATTTTCATTAATTATTTCCTCTATCATTGCTTCTGCCCCCTTTCCCTTCTCTTCTCCTTCTGGGACACCAATGATACGTACATTATTGTACTTTGTTTCATCCTTGAGTTCCTGGAGACATTGCTCATATTTTTTCATTCTTTTCTCCATCTGCGCCTTTGCGTGTAGGCTTTCAGGTGTTTTGTTCTCCAGTTCCTGAGTGTTTTCTTCTGCCTCTTGAGATCTGCTGTTGTATGTTTCCATTGTGTCTTTCATCTCTTGTGTTGTGCCTTTCATTTCCATTGATTCTACTAGTTGTTTTTTTGAACTTTTGATTTCTGCCGTATACATGCCCAGTGTTTCCTTTACAGCCTCTATCTCTTTTGCAGTATCTTCTCTAAACTTTTTGATTTGATTTAGCATTAGTTTAAATTCCTGTATCTCAGTTGAAGTGTATGTTTGTTCCTTTGACTGGGCCATAACTTTGTTTTCCTTAGTGTAGGTTGTAATTTTCTGTTGTCTAGGCATGGTTTCCTTGGTTATCCAAATCAGGTTTTCCCAGACCAGAACAGGCTCAGGTCCCAGAGGGAAGAAATATTCAGTATCTGGTTTCCCTGAGGGTGTGTCTTAGAAAATTGCTCCACCTTTTGATGCTTCAGGTCACTGTGCTTTTCTGCCCAGCAGGTGATGCCTGTTAGCCTATAATTGACTGGTGTGAGGAGGTATGGCCGTGTTCCCCCAGGCTCTGGGGTCTGGTTCTGAATGGAAAGGGCCCCACCCCTTTCCTCCTAGAGAAGACAGACCCCCCAGGTGGAGGTCATTAGCATTTCAATGGTCTCTCTCTCTGCTTGTGCTGTCTCCACCCTTCCCTGAGTCACAGCCCTGGAAACTGAATATGACTGGGGCTTTCTCCACTGAGCCAAAAAAGAAACAGATAGTCCCCTTCAGACCCAGTCCAAGGCGACCCTCCGGCTCTCCCAGGTCAGTCGTCACCCAAAGCCTCTGTCTGTTTTTTGGGGATGAGTACCTGTAGTGAGCAGTTCACACTCGCTACTTAAAACCCCAGTTGGAGCTCAGCTGAGCTATATTTGCTTGCTGGGAGAGAGCTTCTCTCTGGCACCATGAGGCTTTGCAGCTCGGGCTATGGGGGAGGGGGTGTCACAACTTGGGTCCGCAGGTTTTACTTACAGATTTTATGCTGTGTTCTCAGGCATTCCTCCCAATTCAGGTTGGTGTATGATGAGTGGATGGTCTCGTTTGTCCCCCCGCAGTTATTCTGGATTATTTACTAGTTGTTTCTGGTTTTTTTTGTAGTTGTTCCAGGGGGACTACTTAGCTTCCACTCCTCTCTATGCCGCCTGGCCTGATTCTATCCTGATTTGGTTTTGTGCAATAGAATGAAAGATGACACTGGAGTCTAAGCATGCAGAGGACAAGTAGGTAGGATAAGAAATGTAAACAGTAGGAGTTGGCAGCTGACCATCCAGTCCCTCTTCCTGTGCTTAGCTGTTTAACAACCTAGAAGGGGTCTTCAATCTCCTGGATATGGGCTGACACTTACGTTGTGAGTTACATATTTATGAAATTCACATAGGCTTGTTTGAATCACATAGACTAGATCAGTTTATTGGGTGATCTTCCAACGCTAGTTTTATAAAGGTAGTTCTAGCTTTTGGCACACTAATCACCAAATGGAAAGGCCATCAGAGGCAAATAGAGCAACTACTACTAACTAGAATAGAATAAAATGTTTCTATAGGAATGCATGCTAACACTACTTTAATATTCAGAGATAAGTGAATCTGGCCCCTCAAGCCTCAGAAGGGCACATTCCATTTGACATGCATGCCCTGTTAAAAGTGCAGGAAAATTATTTCTAGAAAAGTGTTAATTAAACTTGTAAGGTTTGTTCTTGAAGTCCTACAATTTATCTCATTTTTCCTACTTTTTGTAAGATAATTCCTGTTTCCAAAAAGTTGGAAAATGCATATTTACTATATATTTGTATCTCATGTCAAAAGTATCCATGTGACTCGTGACCTTGGAAATATCTTTTTGCTGGTTATTTCCTTTACCTGCTCTACTATGAAAGAAAATTAACAGATGCCATTGGGGAGGCAAGATCTCTGAGAAGTCGCCTTAAGGACTCACTCTGGGTAAAAGGAAATCAAGCCAAGCTTGGTGTCCTGACTGCTGTTTTTAACCTTTAACTCCTTCAGTTTTGCAGCCCTGCCTAACCTAGAGAGTCTTCTGAGTGTCATAGGTGATCATGAAAACTGGGTTTTTGCATTTCTTTGTGGCTTATTTCAATGATCACTGCCAGGAATGGAGGAGTTGGTTTATGTAAACAGCAACTCTGAAGGTGATGTTGGCTGAAAGTTTGATTTAAACCTGAAGCAAGTCATCTGAATTTCCCCCTTCTCTGATTAATATTGACTCCTACCTGCAGCCTGGTCCTCTTGTAAGTGGCTTATTACATGTGGATGTTCTTGAAGGTTCTGCCCCCTGGGCGACCTTGTCTGTGCCTGTGCTTCAGGTCCAGCATGGCAGAGGCATCCAGATTTCTAGCTTAGCCCAGACATCTCTCAGCTGAACTGCCTCCTTGTTCCAATATCTGAATGTCTCAGAGATGCCTGGCCTGGGGCCAGTTGTGAACGTGGTATACCCCCAACCTGGGCCCCTCTGTTCTCTGCTCCTGGGCAGAAGGACTGTAGGTGCCAGAGGAGCAGGGGCTTGGCTGTTTGTGCAGCCCCAGTGCCTCACATTTAGGGCACGCTCAGATATTTGTCATATTAAGAATGGATGAATAATGAGTAATTCAGACATCCATGCCTCTCTCCCTTTGCTTTTGATAACCAATTATCTTATTGTTGTCTGAAATACCTTCATCATTTTTCTCCTAAGTGACTCTCATCTTCGCCTGGGTCAGTCTCTGTCTCTTTTGTAATTCATTTTGCTGGTTTCTTATATTCATTTCTGCTACTTGTCCATTTTCACACTTATACAAATTTGATGTTACTCTTCTACCGTAGACAATTAAGGGCTTCCCATTGTTCTTGTCAAGGACATTGGTCTTTAGCCAGTGAAACCCTGAATGGGGTAGCCCCTGCCTCCTTTATTCTTACCCCTCATCATAGGGCTTTAGCCACGTTGCCCCCCTGTCTGCAGCACTGCATACTCAGCTCGCACTCTGGGCTGCACATTTCAACTCACATGACTTTGTCTGAAGACTTCTCTTACCATCAGGGATAATAGGCTTTAGGAGTTAGAATTAATCAAAGGAAGTAGGCTTGAGAAATGTGAAAGAATCCAGGCATTCTTAGGGCTTGCTAGTAGAAAATGCAGTTTTAGTAATAAGTGATGGCTTGGGATTAAAGTTATTATCTAGACAACAGTTGGAGGACAGGAGAGAGAAGGGCCTTTAGACAGGTAGAGCATGGGCTATGGGCTCCAGAGAGGCAAGGTTTAGCAGTAATGCTAGACAGAACCAAGGGTATGGGCCTTTTGGAGGTAGGGGAAATGTGAACAGACTTGACGGGCTTTTCCTTTAGGTCCTGAGGCATCCCAGCGTTCTCGAGTCAGGAGCTCCACCATCAAGGTCTTGTGGTGGAAAAGGGTGAGGAGGGCCACTTCTGAGATGAATCCATGCGCCTTCCTTGTGTGTGAGCCCAGGTTAACCAGAGTGTGTAAGGAGGGTGACTGCTGATGCTATTTTCCTTATTAGGGTTCACATTGTTATAAACTAAGTCACGTAGACACATGAAGCAGAGATCAGATAGGTGCATTCTACTTGAAATTTTGTTTGAAATAAGTATTTTTTTCTGGGTGGCTGGTAAAAGAGTTCAGTGTTGGAAAAAGTCAAGGATAGGCTATGATCATGGTGTCTTAATTCACGAGGACAGGTGGGCAGGACCCGGCAGATGCCTGTCAGTCTGTTGATGAGTGAATGAGACCAAAGAAATGGTCTTTTATTTTTTATGTTCAGTGGAGATGGGTGGTGATCCAGGAGGGAAGGGAGAGAAGCTCTTGAAAACCCAGGGCCAGAAGCTGGACTGCAGTGGTTCATGAGAGGGTGGACGTGGGTCTAGAATGGCGGATGAGCTGGAGGCCTCACCCCATCCCTGCATTGGGTTGTGAATGTCAGCCCGTTGTCTCTGGACAAGCTGTGAAACTCACATCAGGCGTGACGGCGTGCAGCAGGTCTCAGGGTAGGTGTTACTACGCCCTAATTGAGAGCTGGCTTCTTGACAGTGTCAGAAGTCAGTGAACCTTTTCCTAATTAAAACTGTTGTGTGTTGGGGAAACCCTTCCTCTCCTCTGTTTATACTCGTAGTGAGGCTGCTCTCGGAAGTAAGTTCTCACTGCAGTATGTGCAGTTTTGGAGGGATGATGCCATGATGAAGACTCAGAGTCGCCCAGACTCCTGTTTTGAAATCAAGAGATGAAAAGTGAAACAAGCAGGACTGTAACTGAATGTCAAGACTCAGCGAGAGCCTTACCACCGTTGACTGGCTGAGGTTTTAGGGGAAAAACAGTAGAGCATATGAACCAGAACTTGTTGAGGGGGATGAAAATGCATTTTAAAGACTTTACTTGGAAGCTGATACCTGCCTTGATCTTGGCATCCGTTCTTATTTTTTGTAAAAAGACAAAACATCCCCACAAAACTACTCTTTATTTACGTATGTATGTATGTATATATGTATATATTTATTGCTGTTGATCTTACTAAAGGCATTTGCTATGAACGATAATACCTTTCTTTTCTTGAATAGCAATATAACCAAGAAATCACAGACTTGAAGCAGCCGGTTCTGATCAGTCAGCCTAAGAGGAGGCGAGGTCCCGGTGGTACCCTCCAAGGGCCCGCGATGCTGATCCCTGAGCTCTTCTACCTGACAGGTACCCTGGAGGTTTGTTGGCTCGGAGCACCTAGCAGGTGTTTAAGCTCACTTGTTTCTTTAACCATATATCTTTGTGTGTTTTACTTCAAGGACTAACTGATAAGATGTGTAATGATTTTAATGTGATGAAAGACTTAGCTGTCCACACTAGACTAACTCCGGAGCAGAGGCAGCGGGAGGTAGGAAGACTCATCGAATACATTCACAAGTAAGTCGTCGGCATCCCCCGGGGCATGGCTTTAGGGCTTGGTTTGGTGTTTTAAGGGGCTTGGGGCTTCTTGACAGTGTCAGGAGTCAGTGAAACTTTTCCTAATTAAAACTTGTGTGTCGGGGAAACCCTTCTCTCCTCTGTTTATACTCGTAGTGAGGCTGCTCTCGGAAGTAAGTTCTCACTGCGATATGTGCAGTTTTGGAGGGATGATGCCGTGATGAAGACTCAGAGTCACTCAGACCCCTGTTTCGAAATCAAGAGATGAAAAATGAAACAAGCAGGACTGTAACTGAATGTCAAGACTCAGTCCTTTTATATTTGCAGTAAAATTTGGGTGGGTTTGGTCTTCAGGTTTCTTGGTGAGGCTACCATGTGTCAGGGAATAATGATCAGCTTTGTATCTCTGGCCTTTCTACTTCTATGAGAAAAAGATGATGGATGGAACAGAAAAGGGGTGTTTGGGGACAAATCTATTTTCTATCTTTGTTATTTCAAAGAGTTTGTTTCTAGTAAATTGGAGGATGTCATAAAGGGAAGCTTAGATGTGATAAAAGAGTAGTAGATTGCTCTTGAGTGCTTCCCAGCAATTCCAGTAGGATCTAAATCCTGAGAGAAACATCAAAATTTATTATAAGGTGCAGTGGATATCTGTTTGCATATGCCTATTAGTTCTTGCTTTATTTTCTTAAGTTTAATGGTATGTAAATATGTTAAATTCACAGAGATGATAACGTTCAGAGGGAGCTCCGAGACTGGGGTTTGAGCTTTGATTCCAACTTACTGTCCTTCTCAGGAAGAATTTTGCAAGCAGAAAAGATTCACCAAGGTGGAAAAACAGTAAGGCAGTTTTTAATCTTAAGCCAGATTTGGGTCAGATTCACAATAAAGCAAGTTGGAATAACCTAGTTACCTGCCGGTATAGTTGTTTTCTCACTGTCCTCTTCTCCCTACCACCTCTACCCACAGTAAATGGAAGTCCCCCTGGCATTTCCAAAATGGGTAAACTCCAGGAAGAGCTAGGCAGAATCACTGGAGAATGTGTAGCCTGTATCCTGGCCCCCCGATAATCTGGAAGACTTAGCTAAACAGTGGCTTAATTATTTTCAATGACCCGAGTTACTTACAGTGAGGGACAGAAGACTTCTGTCTGAATGGGCTGTCATCCTTTTGGCATGAAGGCATTCCTTACATGGAAAATTCCCAGTTTATTTGTCTTTATTTTTGCCTGAACCATTTATCTGTAGGGATGTGTATTAAATACTGTGATGTCTTTTATAGTTTATCTTCAAGAAAAGGAAAAGCAAGAATGCTAAAAAAAAACTAACTTCAAGTGCCAAAAACATTAACTATTTTTGTAGAAAATGATGTCCTTCCTGCCTTATAAACGTTCTGTGAATAACATTCTGGACATGTAACTTAATATTTTAATTGCAGTTGTTTTTATTATACCCTGTAGAGATAATAAGGTGTACCTGTCAGGGTTGTTGGGGAGGTGAGTGAGTAGGGCGTGTAAAAAGCCCCGGAGTTTTTTCTCTGATAAATAGCACCAGGTTGATGTGCTTTGAATTTGTGTTAGTTTTCTGCCTTGCTGTCAAATGTTTTTGTGGCTTGTTTTCAGTATCTGACACCTCAGTCAAGTTTGTTTAACTTTCAAAACCGTATTTTTTCTATCTTTATCATGAGGAAAATAAAAGCTAACCTTGTGAGATTCTAGAGAAGATGGGGAAAAATGCTTAAGAGAATGCCTGGCACAAGTCAGCCTTACAGCACTAGCTCTTGATAACAATGTATTTGAAATATAGCTGATGAAATCCTATGGATACATACATTTTTCTGTTTGTCCATCTTTCTCCTCTGAGAGCATCTTATTTGTCACTATAGTTCTGATTTAGAGTAGTACTCTTAAGGTTCAAAGTACGCCGTGGTAGAGTTATTGAAGACTTTTTGGCTTTATCACTAAGAACTTACAATGGAATTTACAGTATCTCTGAACTTTCTTCTAATTTGATTACAATCCACAATTTGCAGATTGGTCAAAAGAAACGAGGTGCACCATTAATTAGTGTCAAGCCACTAGATAACTGGCTATTGATCTATACTCGAAGAAATTATGAAGCAGCCAATTCGTTGATACAAAATCTTTTTAAAGTTACACCAGCCATGGGCATACAAATGAAAAAAGCAATAATGTAAGTTTATCAAGTCATTTCTACTCTGAAAGTTTAGTCATTTGGAGTGTTGGGGGAATGAGAAAATAAAAATATTAAACAGTAACTAGATAATCTTAGTTTAAAGATTTGATATGGCTTCCTATAATGCAGCCAAACATAAGTATATTTTAGTAAGTCAGAGAGGGTGGGAGAAAAGATGAAGTAGGGCTGTTTGCTCGAACTTATGCTTGAAACTAAATGATTGTCATATATATGTAAGGGGGCAACCTTTTTCCTTAATGTCTATTCTTAGTGTTTTGTATTTTATACAGAAAAGTTTTGTGTGCTATAATCTGTAGGAAATATTTTTATGCATGTTCTGTTTCTCATTAACTTTTCTGAATGTTGGATCATTTACTTTCATTTTAGGATTGAAGTGGATGATAGAACTGAAGCCTACTTAAGAGTGTTACAGCAGAAGGTTACATCTGATACCCAGATAGTAAGTAGCTGTTGCACAAGCGGTTTTCAGTGAATGAGTTGTTTTTAAAGCTCATTTGTAAATCCTAGAACTTTGAGTTCATTTTCCAGATGTTCTAATTAGGTTCCCAAATAACCACAAAAGATACATATTTTACTTCAGTAAGGTAGCTAAACAGACTTTAGCTTTAGTTGTGCACATGGAGAGGAAGGGTGGAGACAAAGCCATCTTAACATGTTTATTCTGGCTCAAAGGCTTTAATTATTCCAAGTTAATCACATCATTTGTTTTTCCCAACTATCAAGGTTTAGTACAGAAAAATCTGGAAAAAAATGGGCACAAAAGTAAAAATCAACTTTTAGATGCTCAGCGCACATAGAATCTGTATGTGTGACTAAATAGAAATTTTCCTAGACAATGTGGTGTAAGATTGATGGAAGAGCGGAAGTCTCTGTGGGTAAACTAGCCCCGTTCCAGACCTAGAAGTTTGTCAACTTCAGAATGTGCCCAGGTTACCTGGAGGTGGGGCCACTTTCTTAGGCAGTTTCTTCCTTCTGTTTTTGAATGTTTGCGATGGTGTGTGAGACCCATCCTGAGAGGCCGTGCGCATGTCTTTGGGGTCCTGTTGCCCTGGGGAATGCTCGTGGCAGCATAGAGGGTTGGGAATTGGAGAAGGGGAAGCTAGGTGGGGGCAGCCAGGTGTGATAGATGATTTTTGTCTGTAATCTGAATTTTAGGTATTTGGGGTCAGTTGTTTTGTTTGGTCATTTTTTTTATTTGTTTTGATCTGTAACACGGTCATTAAAATGTAAGCTGTGGGAGGAGGCGGGGCAAGATGGCAGACTGGTGAGCTGTATGTTTTAGTTACTCCTCCAGGAAAGTAGGTAGAAAGCCAGGAACTGCGTGGACTGGACACCACAGAGCAATCTGACTTTGGGCATACTTCATACAACACTCATGAAAACGTGGAAATGCTGAGATCAGCGAAATCTGTAAGTTTTTGCGGCCAGGGGACCCGCGCCCCTCCCTGCCAGGCTCAGTCCCGGGGGAGGAGGGGCTGTCAGTTCCGGGAAGGAGAAGGGAGAACTGCAGTGGCAGCCCTTATCGGAAACTCATTCTACTGATCCAGACTCCAACCATAGATAGACTGAGACCAGACACCAGAGAATCTGAGAGCAGCCAGCCCAGCAGAGAGGAGACAGGCATAGAAAAAAAACAACACGAAAAACTCCAAAATAAAAGCGGAGGATTTTTGGAGTTCTGGTGAACATAGAAAGGGGAAGGGCCCTGAGGCGCATATGCAAATCCCGAAGAAAAGCTGATCTCTCTGCCCTGTGGACCTTTCCTTAATGGCCCTGGTTGCTTTGTCTCTTAGCATTTCAATAACCCATTAGATCTCTGAGGAGGGCCCGTTTTTTTTTTTTTTTTTTTTTTTAATCCTTTTTTCTTTTTCTAAAACAATTACTCTAAGAAGCCCAATACAGAAAGCTTCAAAGACTTGCTATTTGGGCAGGTCAAGTCAAGAGCAGAACTAGGAGAGCTCTGAGACAAAACGCAATAATCCAGTGGCTGAGAAAATTCACTAAACACCACAACTTCCCAAGAAAAGGGGGGTGTCCGCTCACAGCCATCATCCTGGTGGACAGGAAACACTCCTGCCCATCGCCAGCCCCATAGCCCAGAACTGCCCCAGACAACCCAGTGTGACGGAAGTGCTTCAAATAACAGGCACACTCCACAAAACTGGGCGTGGACATTAGCCTTCCCTGCAACCTCAGCTGATTGTCCCAGAGTTGGGAAGGTAGAGCAGTGTGAATTAACAAAGCCCCATTCAGCCATCATTTCAGCAGACTGGGAGCCTCCCTACACAGCCCAGCAGCCCAGAACTGCCTTGGGGGAACGGCACTCACCTGTGACATAGCACAGTCATCCCTCAACAGAAGACCCGGGGTGCACGGCCTGGAAGAGGGGCCCACTTGCAAGTCTCAGGAGCCATACGCCAATACCAAGGACTTGTGGGTCAGTGGCAGAGACAAACTGTGCCGGGACTGAACTGAAGGATTAGACTATTGCAGCAGCTTTAAAACTCTAGGATCACCAGGGAGATTTGATTGTTACAGCCACCCCCCCCCCCTCCCTGACTGCCCAGAAACACGCCCCATATACAGGGCAGGCAACACCAACTACACACGCAAGCTTGGTACACCAATTGGACCCCACAAGACTCACTCCCCCACTCACCAAAAAGGCTAAGCAGGGGAGAACTGGCTTGTGGAGAACAGGTGGCTCGTGGACGCCACCTGCTGGTTAGTTAGAGAAAGTGTACTCCACGAAGCTGTAGATCTGATAAATTAGAGATAAGGACTTCAATTGGTCTACAAATCCTAAAAGAACCCTATCAAGTTCAGCAAATGCCACGAGGCCAAAAACAACAGAAAATTATAAAGCATATGAAAAAACCAGACGATATGGATAACCCAAGCCCAAGCACCCAAATCAAAAGACCAGAAGAGACACAGCACCTAGAGCAGCTAATCAAAGAACTAAAGATGAACAATGAGACCATAGTACGGGATGCAAAGGAAATCAAGAAGACCCTAGAAGAGCATAAAGAAGACATTGCAAGACTAAATAAAAAAATGGATGATCTTATGGAAATTAAAGAAACTGTTGACCAAATTAAAAAGATTCTGGACACTCATAGTACAAGACTAGAGGAAGTTGAACAACGAATCAGTGACCTCGAAGATGACAGAATGGAAAATGAAAGCATAAAAGAAAGAATGGGGAAAAAACTTGAAAAAATCGAAATGGACCTCAGGGATATGATAGATAATATGAAACGTCCAAATATAAGACTCATTGGTGTCCCAGAAGGGGAAGAAAAGGGTAAAGGTCTAGGAAGAGTATTCAAAGAAATTGTTGGGGAAAACTTCCCAAATCTTCTAAACAACATAAATACACAAATCATAAATGCTCAGCGAACTCCAAATAGAATAAATCCAAATAAACCCACTCTGAGACATATACTGATCACACTATCAAACACAGAAGAGAAGGAGCAAGTTCTGAAAGCAGCAAGAGAAAAGCAATTCACCACATACAAAGGAAACAGCATAAGACTAAGTAGTGACTACTCAGCAGCCACCATGGAGGCGAGAAGGCAGTGGCACGACATATTTAAAATTCTGAGTGAGAAAAATTTCCAGCCAAGAATACTTTATCCAGCAAAGCTCTCCTTCAAATTTGAGGGAGAGCTTAAATTTTTCACAGACAAACAAATGCTGAGAGAATTTGCTAACAAGAGACCTGCCCTACTGGAGATACTCAAGGGAGCCCTACAGACAGAGAAACAAAGAAAGGACAGAGAGACTTGGAGAAAGGTTCAGTACTAAAGAGATTCGGTATGGGTACAATAAAGGATATTAATAGACAGAGGGGAAAAATATGACAAACATAAACCAAAGGATAAGATGGCTGATTCAAGAAATGCCTTCACGGTTATAACGTTGAATGTAAATGGATTAAACTCCCCAATTAAAAGATATAGATTCGCAGAATGGATCAAAAAAAATGAACCATCAATATGTTGCATACAAGAGACTCATCTTAGACACAGGGACACAAAGAAACTGAAAGTGAAAGGATGGAAAAAAATATTTCATGCAAGCTACAGCCAAAAGAAAGCAGGTGTAGCAATATTAATCTCAGATAAAATAGACTTCAAATGCAGGGATGTTTTGAGAGACAAAGAAGGCCACTACATACTAATAAAAGGGGCAATTCAGCAAGAAGAAATAACAATCATAAATGTCTATGCACCCAACCAAGGTGCCACAAAATACATGAGAGAAACACTGGCAAAACTAAAGGAAGCAATTGATGTTTCCACAATAATTGTGGGAGACTTCAACACATCACTCTCTCCTATAGATAGATCAACCAGACAGAAGACCAATAAGGAAATTGAAAACCTAAACAATCTGATAAATGAATTAGATTTAACAGACATCTACAGGACATTACATCCCAAATCACCAGGATACACATACTTTTCTAGTGCTCATGGAACTTTCTCCAGAATAGATCATATGCTGGGACATAAAACAAGCCTCAATAAATTTAAAAAGATTGAAATTATTCAAAGCACATTCTCTGACCACAATGGAATACAATTAGAAGTCAATAACCATCAGAGACTTAGAAAATTCACAAATACCTGGAGGTTAAACAACACACTCCTAAACAATCAGTGGGTTAAAGAAGAAATAGCAAGAGAAATTGATAAATATATAGAGACGAATGAAAATGAGAACACAACATACCAAAACCTATGGGATGCAGAAAAAGCAGTGCTAAGGGGGAAATTTATAGCACTAAACGCATATATTAAAAAGGAAGAAAGAGCCAAAATCAAAGAACTAATGGATCAACTGAAGAAGCTAGAAAATGAACAGCAAACCAATCCTAAACCAAGTAGAAGAAAAGAAATAACAAGGATTAAAGCAGAAATAAATGACATAGAGAACAAAAAAACAATAGAGAGGATAAATATCACCAAAAGTTGGTTCTTTGAGAAGATCAAGAAGATTGACAAGCCCCTAGCTAGACTGACAAAATCAAAAAGAGAAGACCCATATAAACAAAGTAATGAATGAAAAAGGTGAAATAACTGCAGATCCTGAAGAAATTAAAAAAATTATAAGAGGATACTATGAACAGCTGTATGGCAACAAAATGGATAATGTAGAGGAAATGGACAATTTCCTGGAAACATATGAACAACCTAGACTGACCAGAGAAGAAATAGAAGACCTCAACCAACCCATCACAAGCAAAGAGATCCAATCAGTCATCAAAAAGCTTCCCACAAATAAATGCCCAGGGCCAGATGGCTTCACAGGGGAATTCTACCAAACTTTCCAGAAAGAACTGGCACCAATGTTACTGAAACTCTTTCAAAACATTGAAGAAAATGGAACACTACCTAACTCATTTTATGAAGCTAACATCAAT
The DNA here is from genome assembly GCF_015220235.1 of Choloepus didactylus. Taxonomy (NCBI): domain Eukaryota; kingdom Metazoa; phylum Chordata; class Mammalia; order Pilosa; family Megalonychidae; genus Choloepus; species Choloepus didactylus. The sequence goes on from NC_051334.1 coordinate 167,653,913, forward strand.
CTAATACCAAAACCAGGCAAAGATGCTACAAAAAAGGAAAACTACCGGCCAATCTCCCTAATGAATATAGATGCAAAAATCCTCAACAAAATACTTGCAAATCGAATCCAAAGACACATTAAAAAAATCATACACCATGACCAAGTGGGGTTTATTCCAGGCATGCAAGGATGGTTCAACATAAGAAAATCAATCAATGTATTACAACACATTAACAAGTCAAAAGGGAAAAATCAATTGATCATCTCAATAGATGCAGAAAAAGCATTTGACAAAATCCAACATCCCTTTTTGATAAAAACACTTCAAAAGGTAGGAATTGAAGGAAACTTCCTCAACATGATAAAGAGCATATATGAAAAACCCACAGCCAGCATAGTACTCAATGGTGAGAGACTGAAAGCCTTCCCTCTAAGATCAGGAACAAGACAAGGATGCCCGCTGTCACCACTGTTATTCAACATTGTGCTGGAAGTGCTAGCCAGGGCAATCCGGCAAGACAAAGAAATAAAAGGCATCCAAATTGGAAAAGAAGAAGTAAAACTGTCATTGTTTGCAGATGATATGATCTTATATCTAGAAAACCCTGAGAAATCGACGATACAGCTACTAGAGCTAATAAACAAATTTAGCAAAGTAGCGGGATACAAGATTAATGCACATAAGTCAGTAATGTTTCTATATGCTAGAAATGAACAAACTGAAGAGACACTCAAGAAAAAGATACCATTTTCAATAGCAACTAAAAAAATCAAGTACCTAGGAATAAACTTAACCAAAGATGTAAAAGACCTATACAAAGAAAACTACATAACTCTACTAAAAGAAATAGAAGGGGACCTTAAAAGATGGAAAAATATTCCATGTTCATGGATAGGAAGACTAAATGTCATTAAGACGTCAATTCTACCCAAACTCATCTACAGATTCAATGCAATCCCAATCAAAATTCCAACAACCTACTTTGCAGACTTGGAAAAGCTAGTTATCAAATTTATTTGGAAAGGGAAGATGCCTCGAATTGCTAAAGACACTCTAAAAAAGAAAAACGAAGTGGGAGGACTTACACTCCCTGACTTTGAAGCTTATTATAAAGCCACAGTTGCCAAAACAGCATGGTACTGGCACAAAGACAGACATATAGATCAATGGAATCGAATTGAGAATTCGGAGACAGACCCTCAGATCTATGGCCGACTGATCTTTGATAAGGCCCCCAAAGTCACTGAACTGAGTCATAATGGTCTTTTCAACAAATGGGGCTGGGAGAGTTGGATATCCATATCCAAAAGAATGAAAGAGGACCCCTACCTCACCCCCTACACAAAAATTAACTCAAAATGGACCAAAGATCTCAATATAAAAGAAAGTACCATAAAACTACTAGAAGATAATGTAGGAAAACATCTTCAAGACCTTGTATTAGGCGGCCACTTCCTAGACTTTACACCCAAATCACAAGCAACAAAAGAGAAAATAGATAAATGGGAACTCCTCAAGCTTAGAAGTTTCTGCACCTCAAAGGAATTTCTCAAAAAGGTAAAGAGGCAGCCAACTCAATGGGAAAAAATTTTTGGAAACCATGTATCTGACAAAAGACTGATATCTTGCATATATAAAGAAATCCTACAACTCAATGACAATAGTACAGACGGCCCAATTATAAAATGGGCAAAAGATATGAAAAGACAGTTCTCTGAAGAGGAAATACAAATGGCCAAGAAACACATGAAAAAATGTTCAGCTTCACTAGCTATTAGAGAGATGCAAATTAAGACCACAATGAGATACCATCTAACACCGGTTAGAATGGCTGCCATTAAACAAACAGGCAACTACAAATGCTGGAGGGGATGTGGAGAAATTGGAACTCTTATTCACTGTTGGTGGGACTGTATAATGGGTCAGCCACTCTGGAAGTCAGTCTGGCAGTTCCTTAGAAAACTAGATATAGAGTTACCATTCGATCCAGCGATTGCACTTCTCGGTATATACCCGGAAGATCGGAAAGCAGTGACACGAACAGATATCTGCACGCCAATGTTCATAGCAGCATTATTCACAATTGCCAAAAGATGGAAACAGCCCAAATGTCCTTCAACAGATGAGTGGATAAATAAAATGTGGTATATACACACGATGGAATACTATGCGGCAGTAAGAAGGAACGATCTGGTGAAACATATGACAACATGGATGAACCTTGAAGACATAATGCTGAGCGAAATAAGCCAGGCACAAAAAGAGAAATATATGCTACCACTAATGTGAACTTTGAAAAATGTAAAACAAATGGTTTCTAATGTAGAATGTAGGGGAACTAGCAATAGAGAGCAATTAAGGAAGGGGGAACAATAATCCAAGAAGAACAGATAAGCTATTTAACGTTCTGGGGATGCCCAGGAATGACTATGGTCTGTTAATTTGTGATGGATATAGTAGGAGCAAGTTCACAGAAATGTTGCTATATTAGGTAACTTTCTTGGGGTAAAGTAGGAACATGTTGGAAGTTAAGCAGTTATCTTAGGTTAGTTGTCTTTTTCTTACTCCCTTGTTATGGTCTCTTTGAAATGTTCTTTTATTGTATGTTTGTTTTCTTTTTAACTTTTTTTTCATACAGTTGATTTAAAAAAGAAGGGAAAGTTAAAAAAAAAAAAAAAAAGGAAAAAAAAAAAGATGCAGTGCCCCCTTGAGGAGCCTGTGGAGAATGCAGGGGTATTCGCCTACCCCACCTCCATGGTTGCTAACATGACCACAGACATAGGGGACTGGTGGTTTGATGGGTTGAGCCCTCTACCACAGGTTTTACCCTTTGGAAGATGGTTGCTGCAAAGGAGAGGCTAGGCCTCCCTATGGTTGTGCCTAAGAGCCTCCTCCCGAATGCCTCTTTGTTGCTCAGATGTGGCCCTGTCTCTCTAGCTAAGCCAACTTGAAAGGTGAAATCACTGCCCTCCCCCCTACGTGGGATCAGACACCCAGGGGAGTGAATCTCCCTGGCAACGTGGAATATGACTCCCGGGGAGGAATGTAGACCTGGCATCGTGGGACGGAAAACATCTTCTTGACCAAAAGGGGGATGTGAAAGGAAATGAAATAAGCTTCAGTGGCAGAGAGAATCCAAAAGGAGCCGAGAGGTCACTCTGGTGGGCACTCTTACGCACACTTTAGACAACCCTTTTTAGGTTCTAAAGAATTGGGGTAGCTGGTGGTGGATACCTGAAACTATCAAACTACAACCCAGAACCCATGAATCTCGAAGACAGTTGTATAAAAATGTAGCTTATGAGGGGTGACAAGGGGATTGGGAAAGCCATAAGGACCACACTCCACTTTGTCTAGTTTATGGATGGATGAGTAGAAAAATAGGGGAAGGAAACAAACAGACAAAGGTACCCAGTGTTCTTTTTTACTTCAATTGCTCTTTTTCGCTCTAATTATTAATCTTGTTATTCTTGTGTGTGTGCTAATGAAGGTGTCAGGGATTGATTTGGGTGATGAATGTACAACTATGTAATGGTACTGTGAACAATCGAAAGTACGATTTGTTTTGTATGACTGCGTGGTATATGAATATATCTCAATAAAATGAAGATTAAAAAAAAAAAAAAAAAAAAAAAGACATAATGCTGAGCAAAATAAGCCAGGCACAAAAAGAGAGATATTGTATGTTACCACTAATGTGAATTCTGTGAAAAATGTACAATGTTTTATACTGTAGAATGTAGGGGACCTAGAGATACCAATTAGGGGAGGGGGAATGATAATCTAATAAGAACAGATAAACTATGGAGGGTAATCTCAATGTTATGGGAATGCTCAGGAATGATTATGGTTTGTAAACTTTCTTGGATATAGTAAGATCATGTTGGAAGCAATAGAGTTATTTTAGGTTTTTTTTCTCTTATTCCTTTGTTTTCTTAGGGGTTGTTAATTTTCTTGGGGTATGGTAGGAACATGTTGGAAGCAATGTAGTTATTTTAGATTATTTGTTTTTCTTACTCCTCTGTTTGGACATGGTTTATTAATTTTCTTGGGGTATGGTAGGAACATATTGGAAGCAAAGTAGTTATTTTAGGTTATTTGTTTTCCTTAATCCATTGCTTTGTTTGAAATGTTGTGGGGTTTTTTTGGTTGATGTTTGCCTGTTTGTTTTTAATTTTTTGATAAACAAAGTTAAAAAATTGAAAAAAAATCAGTAGAAAAATGGGAGTAAAAACTAAATGACAAATAGGGTGGGATGGGGGGATGGTTTGGGTATTCTCTTTTCACTTTTATTTTTTATTCTTATTCTGATTCTTTCTGATGTAAGGAAAATGTTCAGAAATAGATTGTGGTGATGAACGCATAACTATATGATCATACTGTGAACAGCTGATTGTATACCATGGATGACTGTATGGTTTGTGAATATATTTCAATAAAACTGAATTAAAAAAAAAAATGTAAGCTGTGAAGTTAGGTCTCTGGGTTCATGTTCTGGCTCAGCCATTTGTGTGATCTTGGGCAAGTGTTTCTGGCTTTATTTCCTTATTTGAAGAAACTGGGTGGTCATAATAGCAATAACAGTTTCTTGCCATAGCACTCATCAGAAATTCTAAAGAGCTTGTAAAGCCTGGCACACTTATGAGAACTCAGTAAATGTTAGCTCCTGCTACTACCGATGATGGCACCAGCTCCTCCGATTCAGTCGGTCCCAAACCTAACTTCATTTCTCGAGTCCAGTGAATCTTTTGAGTTATCATTGAAGGGAAAGTAATCCAGTCATGTCAAACCAGAGCCTTTTTAGGCTGTCAGATACTTCCTGACTTCATTATTTCTGCCATGTTAACATTGTCCACTAAATGTTAGTGTGAATATAACCTGGGCCTATTTGCCACTGGAAGGCTTAGTTCCTGCCACTCTTTGCTTTCTTTTGCACCCCCATCATCTCGCTCCTCCCCCACTTTTCTAAATCTTAACAGTGTTTTTGTTTGACAGAGGTTTTGACTTAGAGATACAACTTGTTAGAAATTTCTCTATTGCCTCCTGCACCCCAAAGTTCTGTCAGGATTGATTTGGTCTTGTATTTTCTCAGCGTTCTTTAATTTGCTTCTTCATGTACATGAGAAACAGTGCCTTGGTTAACACCACACACCTTCCATAATATGGCACAAGGGGTCATGGACTCAGTGGAAGTGACGTTAGGAGTTGGCAACATCTACCACATTTAGCACAGAATCTCTTTGTATTCAGTCTCTGCCTGAGAACTTTGAATTATGACCTCTAGACTTTCTATCTCATACTGGAAGAAAATGGGAGGAGAGTAAGTTTGGGGAAATTTCCTTCAAGAAGGTGGGACCACAGCTGGTTGGCAGAATTGAAAGCCTTAGCTCCGGAAGAATGTCTTTCCACAGTTCCCCTTCGCTGGCTTGCGTAACCACTCTTCCCTTGCCCCTTCAGCGCTTCCTGCAATTACTGGGTCTGGGGGAGAAGGAGGGGTCCTGCATTGTTTATACTTTGCAGATAGTCCCTTTATTAAATTGTCCTTAAATAATCCAGGTTGAATATTGCATTTATTTTGTTGGGATCCCGACTGGATCAAATCTCTAAAACAAGTATTTCAGATGTTCTTGTTCTTAGCAGAATTGAGCTTCCAGAAGTCTAATGAGTTGATTACTCGTAATTTTTGTAACCTGAAACTGTAGTGGCTGACACATAGTGGTCCAGTAAATTCCTGCTGCTCTTCATACCTGTAGTGTAATACTGACACAGATCTGCTAGGGGGACATGGAATTGCAAGACAGTAGAATGAAATTAAAACTAAACGGGAAAATTACCTGTGATTATGGTGCAAGAGGAAGTAAAATTGAATGGGAAAAATGACTTGATTTGCATGTGAATAATAATTCAGATATTTAACTGATTGTGGTTATTAGGAGTCTCTCTATGGCTACCTTAAAAACGGATTGAAGATGTATTTCTCTGTTCTGTATTTATATAAATATTGAAATTCACACAGACATACTCTGAAGATAGCTACCAGTTGCAAGGAATTTAAGTATTTTAAGGAATTTCCCCTGCTCCCTTTAGCTCCCAAGAGGCCATATGATAATGTGGTGGCAGAGATAAATTTTATAAGTAATGTATCTGCATTACATTAAACCCAAGAAATGAACTGGCTTCCTCTAATCGGTTCATTTCTTTAACCCTTCATCCCACATTAAGTGCCACAGGCAGATGGCTGTCACATTGTTGTCTGGGGTAATGGAGATGCCCCAAGTGGGAAGATGCTTTTGTTGGGGAACATAGAAAAAGATAATCTGGGAATGGAGGGTGGAAAATACAGTCGTGCGCCAAGGAGCTGCATTCAGCTCTGAAAGCTTAAACCTGGATGCTCAGAATTTGGGCAGGGGGTACATTTAGATCGGGCTACCTATTTTGTTGCAGGAATTGTCCATGGACTTCCTAGGAAAGTTGACAGTTTGATCAGATCCTCAGGCCAGATGTTACAAGTTTAAAAGACATGATCCTTTGTGGATTGTGAGTTAAATGCAAACTGTGAGCATTTTAGAAAATTGAAAAAAATCCTTATGCTTGGCTTTCATTTGTTACCTTGTCATTTTCACTAACCTGTTGCCCTATTCTCTATCTCTAAGGTCTCAGGATTAAATAGTATTCAATTTTCAGATAATTGTTTACTTAACTTGATTTCGTTCCTTTGTTAGCCTCTATTATTCAGTTGAATTTGAAAAGCAGTATCTAAAAATTAATTGCCACACTAATCAGTTTTATGGCAGAAAGGAATAGTAAAATAGATTGTGTTTGGCCTTTCTATCCAAAGGTAGGTTTGGTTTCCAGTCCTCTCCCTTGAACTTAATCACTGGGTCTTATTAATTCTTGGTAATGGGGTCTTTTGGTTGTTTTTAGGTTGTGTGTCTTTTGTCCAGTAATCGGAAGGACAAATATGATGCTATAAAAAAATACTTGTGCACAGACTGCCCTACTCCGAGTCAGTGTGTGGTAGCCCGCACTTGGGGCAAACAGCAGACGGTCATGGCCATCGCCACCAAGATCGCCCTTCAGATGAACTGCAAGATGGAGGGAGAGCTGTGGAGGGTCCACATGCCTGTAAGTTTGATTTAACTGGGAGAAAACTATTTACTTGCTATTAATAAGAAAAATAGATTTGCTTTTTCAATGTTGCTAGTATTCTGTTTGTCTAAAATCACGATATTTCTATTTAAGCTGAAGCTGGCGATGATAGTGGGTATTGACTGTTACCACGACATCACAGTTGGACGGAGGTCAATCGCAGGATTTGTTGCGAGCATCAATGAAGGGATGACCCTGTGAGTGAGACTTGGTAGCTGTAGATTAACTGGTCACAGCTGCTCATCCCTGGGGTCATCGCTTGCACTACATAGAAGAGGAGGGCAAGAGAAGATTCTAGAACAAAGGGGGAAAGATGAGGCAGGGGAGACCAGGAGAGTCTTGTGTTTTGTGGTTCTTAACGTCACGTGGTTTTCTGCCTACGTCCCTGCGGGAGATAGAAATGTAATGTGAGCCACTATGTAATTCAAAGTTCCCTGGTTAGCCACACTGAAAGTTAAAAAAGAAAAAGTTGAAATTAACTTAAATATTTTTTAATCCAGTATATCCAAAATATTATGTTTTCCAACTATAATCAGAAATTTTAAACTTAGATATTTTTCTCAGTTCAAACTAGCCCCATTACAAATGCTCAGTAGCCACTTGTGGCTAGTGGAACCATATTGGATAGCACATGCCTGTGTATCTTCAGTGAGCAGCAATATTATCCTCTCACTGAACCCTCAGTTATAATACATACTGGGACTGAGCATGTAAGCGTAAGAGAATTAGAAATGTTACACAAAAGAAGACATAAATCAGGGACTGCTCTCTGGGGGGGGGGTGTCTGTGACTTACAAGAGTTGATTCTTCATTTTTATCCTGCCAAATTCTCAATTATAAACCCAGCAAAAAGTTAGGAAACAAATAATTATTACTGCCCTACCTTTTTTTTTTTTTTAAATTCAGTTTTATTGAAATACATTCACACACCATACAATCATCCATGGTATAGTCAACTGTCCACGGTATGATCACATAGTTATGCGTTCATCACCACAGTCTATCTCTGAACATTTTCCTTACATCAGAAAGAACCAGAACAAGAATAAAAAATAAAAGTGAAAAAAGAACACCCAAACCATCTCCCCCATCCCATCCCATTTGTCCTTTAGTTTTTATCCCCTTTTTCTACTCATCCACCCATACACTAGATAAAGGGGGTGTGATCCATAAGGTCTTCACAATCACACTGTCACCCCTTGTAATCTACATTATTATATAATCGTCTTCAGGAGTCCAGACTGCTGGGTTGGAGTTTGGTAGTTTCAGGTATTTACTTCTAGCTATTCCAATACATTGAAACCTAAGAGGTGTTAGCTATATAGTGCATAAGGATGTCCACTAGAGTGACCTCTCGACTCCATTTGAAATCTCTCAGCCACTGAAACTATTTCATTTCATTTTGCATCCCCCTTTTGGTCAAGAAGATACTCTCAGTCCCACGATGCCAGGTCCAGATTCATCCCCGGGAGTCATATTCTACATTGCCAGGGAGATTTACAACCCTGGGAGTCGGGTCCCACGTAGGGAGGAGGGCAGCGAGTTCACCTGTCGAGGTGGCTCAGTTAGAGAGAGAGAGGGCCACATCTGAGCAACAAAGAGGTACTCAGGGGGAGACTCTTAGGCTCAATTATTTGCAAGTTTAGCCTCTCCTTTGCAGTAATGAGCTTCATAAGGACTGCCCTACCTTTTTTTTTTTTTTTTTTTTTTTAATTTCTTCAGGATCTGCAGTTATGTCACCTTTTTCATTCATTATTTGGTTTATATGGGTCTTCTCTCTTTTTGATTTTGTCAGTCTAGCTAGGGGCGTGTCAATCTTGTTGATCTTCTCAAAGAACCAACTTTTGGTGATATTTATCCTCTCTATTGTTTTTTTGTTCTCTATGTCATTTATTTCTGCTTTAATCCTTGTTATTTCTTTTCTTCTACTTGGTTTAGGATTGGTTTGCTGTTCATTTTCTAGCTTCTTCAGTTGATCCATTAGTTCTTTGATTTTGGCTGTTTCTTCCTTTTTAATATATGTGTTTAGTGCTATAAATTTCCCCCTTAGCACTGCTTTTGCTGCATCCCATAGGTTTTGGTATGTTGTGTTCTCATTTTCATTCGTCTCTATATATTTAGCAATTTCTCTTGCTATTTCTTCTTTAACCCACTGATTGTTTAGGAGTGTGTTGTTTAACCTCCAGGTATTTGTGAATTTTCTAAGTCTCTGATGGTTATTGACTTCTAATTGTATTCCATTGTGGTCAGAGAATGTGCTTTGAATAATTTCAATCTTTTTAAATTTATTGAGGCTTGTTTTATGTCCCAGCATATGATCTATTCTGGAGAAAGTTCCATGAGCACTAGAAAAGTATGTGTATCCTGGTGATTTGGGATGTAATGTCCTGTATATGTCTGTTAAATCTAATTCATTTATCAGATTGTTTAGGTTTTCAATTTCCTTATTGGTCTTCTGTCTGGTTGATCTATCTATAGGAGAGAGTGATGTGTTGAAGTCTCCCACAATTATTGTGGAAACATCAATTGCTTCCTTTAGTTTTGCCAGTGTTTCTCTCATGTATTTTGTGGCACCTTGATTGGGTGCATAGACATTTACGATTGTTATTTCTGCTTGCTGAATTGCCCCTTTTATTAGTATGTAGTGGCCTTCTTTGTCTCTCAAAACATCCCTGCATTTGAAGTCTATTTTATCTGAGATTAATATTGCTACACCTGCTTTCTTTTGGCTGTAGCTTGCATGAAATATTTTTTTCCATCCTTTCACTTTCAGTTTCTTTGTGTCCCTGTGTCTAAGATGAGTCTCTTGTATGCAACATATTGATGGTTCATTTTTTTTGATCCATTCTGCGAATCTATATCTTTTAATTGGGGAGTTTAATCCATTTACATTCAACGTTAAAACCGTGAAGGCATTTCTTGAATCGGCCATCTTATCCTTTGGTTTATGTTTGCCATATTTTTCCCTCTCTCTATTAATATCCTTTATTGTACCCATACCGAATCTCTTTAGTACTGAACCTTTCTCCAAGTCTCTCTGTCCTGTCTTTGTTTCTCTGTCTGTAGGGCTCCTTTGAGTATCTCCAGTAGGGCAGGTCTCTTGTTAGCAAATTCTCTCAGCATTTGTTTGTCTGTGAAAAATTTAAGCTCTCCCTCAAATTTGAAGGAGAGCTTTGCTGGATAAAGTATTCTTGGCTGGAAATTTTTCTCACTCAGAATTTTAAATATATCGTGCCACTGCCTTCTTGCCTCCATGGTGGCTGCTGAGTAGTCACTACTTAGTCTTATGCTGTTTCCTTTGTATGTGGTGAATTGCTTTTCTCTTGCTGCTTTCAGAACTTGCTCCTTCTCTTCTATGTTTGACAGTGTGATCAGTATATGTCTCGGAGTGGGTTTATTTGGATTTATTCTATTTGGAGTTCGCTGAGCATTTATGATTTGTGTATTTATGTTGTTTAGAAGATTTGGGAAGTTTTCCCCAACAATTTCTTTGAATACTCTTCCTAGACCTTTACCTTTTTCTTCCCCTTCTGGGACACCAATGAGTCTTATATTTGGATGTTTCATATTATCTATCATATCCCTGAGGTCCATTTCGATTTTTTCAATTTTTTTCCCCATTCTTTCTTTTATGCTTTCATTTTCCATTCTGTCATCTTCCAGGTCACTGATTCGTTGTTCAACTTCCTCTAGTCTTGTACTATGAGTGTCCAGAATCTTTTTAATTTGGTCAACAGTTTCTTTAATTTCCATAAGATCATCCATTTTTTTATTTAGTCTTGCAATGTCTTCTTTATGCTCTTCTAGAGTCTTCTTGATTTCCTTCATATCCCGTACTATGGTCTCATTGTTCATCTTTAGTTCTTTGAGTAGCTGCTCTATGTGCTGTGTCTCTTCTGGTCTTTTGATTTGGGTGCTTGGGCTTGGGTTATCCATATCGTCTGGTTTTTTCATATGCTTTATAATTTTCTGTTGTTTTTGGCCTCGTGGCATTTGCTGAACTTGATAGGGTTCTTTTAGGGTTTGTAGACCTATTGAAGTCCTTATCTCTAATTTATCAGATCTACAGCTTCATGGAGTACACTTTCTCTAACTAACCAGCAGGTGGCGTCCACGAGCCACCTGTTCTCCACAAGCCAGTTCTCCCCTGCTTAGCCTTTTTGGTGAGTGGGGGAGTGAGTCTTGTGGGGTCCAATTGGTGTACCAAGCTTGCGTCTGTAGTTGGTATTGCCTGCCCTGTATATGGGTCGTGTGTCTGGGCGGTCAGGGGGGAGGGTGGCTCTAACAATCAAATCTCCCTGGTGTTCCTGGAGTTTTAAAGCTGCTGCAATAGTCTAATCCTTCAGTTCAGTCCTGCCACAGTTTGTCTCTGCCACTGACCCACAAGTCTTTGGTATTGGCGTATGGCTCCTGAGACTTGCAAGTGGGCCCCTCTTCCAGGCTGTGCACCCCGGGTCCTCTGTTGAGGGATGACTGTGCTATGTCACAGGTGAGTGCCATCCCCCCAGGGCAGTTCTGGGCTGCTGGGCTGTGTTGGGAGGCTCCCAGTCTGCTCAAATGATGGCTGAATGGGGCTTTGTTAATTCACACTGCTCCACCTTCCCAGCTCTGGGACAATCAGCTGAGGTTGCAGGGAAGGCTAATGTCCACGCCCAGTATTGTGGTGTGTGCCTGTTATTTGAAGCACTTCCGTCACACTGGGTTGTCTGGGGCAGCTCTGGGCTATGGGGCTGGCGATGGGCAGGAGTGTTTCCTGTCCACCAGGATGGTGGCTGTGAGCGGACACCCCCCTTTTCTTGGGAAGCTGTGGTGTTTAGTGAATTTTCCCAGCCACTGGATTATTGCCTTTTGTCTCAGAGCTCTCTTAGTTCTGCTCTTGACTTGACGTGCCCAAATTGCAATTCTTTGAATCTTTCTGTATTGGGCTTCTTAGAGTAATTGTTTTAGAAAAAGTAAAATGGATTAAAAAAAAAAAAAAAAAAAAATGGGCCCTCCTCAGAGATCTAATGGGTTATTGAAATGCTAATAGACACAGCAACCAGGGCCATTAAGGAAAGGTCCACAGGGCAGAGAGATCAGCTTTTCTTCGGGATTTGCATATGCGCCTCAAGGCCTGAGCTCCGCCCTTCCCCTTTCTGTGTTCACCAGAACTCCAAAAATCCTCTGCTTTTATTTTGGAGTTTTTCGTGTTATTTTTTTTTTTTTTTTTTTCTATGCCTGTCCCCTCTCTGCTGGGCTGGCAGCTCTCAGATTCTCCGGTGTCTGGTCTCAGTCTATCTGTGGTTGGAATCTGGATCAGTAGAATGAGTTTCCGATAAGAGCAGCCACTGCAGTTCTCCCTTCTCCTTCCCGGAGCTGACAGCCCCTCCTCCCACGGGACCGAGCCTGGCAGGGAGGGGCGCGGGTCCCCTGGCCGCAAAAACTTACAGATTTCGCTGATCTCAGCAGTTCGACATTTTCATGAGTGTTGTATGAAGTATGCCCAAAGACAGATTGCTCTGTGGTGTCCAGTCCACGCAGTTCCTGGCTTTTTACCCACTTTCCTGGAGGAGTAACTAAAACCTACAGCTCACCAGTCTGCCATCTTTCCCCGCCTCCACAATGGGGTTTTAATAGTTTACAAATTTACGGTTCTAAGGCCATGAAAATGTCCCAGTTAAGGCATCAACAGCCTTTCTCTGAAGAAGGGCTGCTGGAATCCAAGGTTCTTCTGTCAGATAGCAAGGCACAAGCCCTGTGTCTGCTGGTCCTTCTCTCGTGGGCTTCGTTGCTTTCAGCTCCTGGCTTAAGTGGCTCTCTCGGCTCCTCTGGGGGCTTTCCTCTAAGCCTCTATGGTTGTTTCTCTCTCTCTGCCCTACCTTTTTAAAACTTCTCCAGTGGCCCTCATTCTGCAATCTTCAAATTGTGTGGCAGCTTACTTGGGGTGCATCTCATTAAATGTGACCATCCCTAAAACCTTCTGTGTTTAGTACTCTCCTTGGGCCACTGAAATGTAATCTCATGTTTCCACGTTGACTTTGTTTTGGAAAACCTTTTCAGTTTATCTCCTCAGTTGTATTTCAACATAGTAAAACTATATTTTCAGTGCTTTTCTTTGAGTCAAGAATAGAAAAGAATGAAAGCGGAGGCATATCAATCTGTTCATATTGCTAATGGGCATGTTTCAAGACCTTTTAAATCTTAGAGGAATGAAACCTGTGATTACTGCTCTCTCAAGGGCCACAGTTGTAAGAGTGTGCTTCTGTGTGCAGTTGGATGTCAGCCTAGGCAGCGTCTCTGGGTATTATGGTTTGAATTTTATTTTCTCCCCAGCAGATGGACTATAGTACAGACTTAAAATAAAAGAAAGCTTAGTTTGTGATGCCTATAAGGGATTTACTGTATCTTGCTACATCAGTGTAAGGTATCATAAAAGTATTTGGAGATGTTAGCAGGTATCTTTAAAGGAAGTCACGGATGTTGCTGCAAGGGAGAGGCTAGGCCTCCCTATAATTGTGCCTAAGAGCCTCCTCCCGAATGCCTCTTTGTTGCTCAGATGTGGCCCTCTCTCTCTAGCTAAGCCAACTTGAAAGGTGAAATCACTGCCCTCACCCCTACGTGGGATCTGACACCCAGGGGAGTGAATCTCCCTGGCAACGTGGAATATGACTCCCGGGGAGGAATATAGACCCAGCATTGTGGGATGGAGAACATCTTCTTGACCAAAAGGGGAAATGAAAGGAAATGAAATCAGCTTCAGTGGCAGAGAGATTCCAAAACAAGCTGAGAGGTCACTCTGGTGGGCACTCTTATGCACAATATAGACAACCCTTTTTAGGTTCTAATGAATTGGGGTAGCTGGCGGTAGAGACCTGAAACTATCAAACTACAACCCAGAACCCATGAATCTTGAACACAATTGTATAAAAATGTAGCTTATGAGGGGTGACAATGGGATTGGGAAAGCCATAAGGACCACACTCCCCTTTGTCTAGTTTATGGATGGATGAGTAGAAAAATGGGGGAAGGAAACAGACAAACAAACAGACAGACAAAGGCACCCAGTGTTCTTTTTTACTTTAATTGCTTTTTCACTTTAATTATTATTCTTGTTATTTTTGTGTGTGTGCTAATGAAGGTGTCAGGGATTGATTTTGGTGATGAATATACAACTATGTAATGGTACTGTGAACAATCAAATGTATGGTTTGTTTTGTATGACTGCGTAGTATGTGAATATATCTCAATAAAATGAATATAAAAAAAGTCACGGAGGATCTTGAATTGACAAGAGCAAATTAATTATAGAATAATTCAGAAAGGAAAAACATCTAGACAGTTTGAATCTCACCTTAGTCATGGTTTTCTCTGAATAGTTGGTTCTCTTGCTGTGTATTTCAAGATAGAGGACAGGAGCTAGTAGATGGCCTCAAGGTCTGCTTGCAAGGTGAGCTTTCTGTAGTCTTTTCATTCTGGTCTCTAAACTGCAGTCTTCAAGAAATTATCCTAAGAGCTGTGTTATTTGAAAATGTGCCTAGAATTTGGGAGAAACACACCATTTCTGTTCTGTGTGAATTTATTTACCACTCTTCTGATTTTGTTTCAGCGGCTCTGAGGGCTTGGAATAGCTGCAATGAATACATGCCCAGTCGGATCATTGTGTACCGGGATGGGGTTGGAGATGGGCAGCTGAAGACGTTGGTTAACTATGAAGTACCGCAGTTTTTGGATTGCCTAAAATCTGTTGGTAGAGGTTACAAGTAAGCATGCAAATTGTAAAGCATTTTCTTTTCATAAAGTCACACCTTTTTATCCTTGAAGTCAGTGCAACAAGATGAGAAGGTAAGTGAGAACCTGCCTGAGCGATGCACTGGAGCTTATGGGATTGGAAGGGGGAGGGTGGAATGTCTTACCCTGGGGCTTCTTCCTGGTGGTGGGGAGGGCTGGGTGCCGAGGATTGGAACAATGGAATGACACACTGAGGTGCCTTGACAAATCCAGTCCCTCTGCCTTCCTCACCTGAGGCCTTGAGGGGCAAGGGGCCAATCGTTCCAAACCACGCATAGGCATCTGCAGATTGGGGTACTGAGCTCCACATTCCACATGGCCTCAGCCATAATTTCTCTAGACCTCGTTTTACGCTGAACGCTTGCTTAATTTTCTTGTGAACATGACTGGAGTAGTACTTGCTTAGTATGATGATTGATAAGACTCCTAAGAAGACACGGTTCTGTTTTCCTCCTTTTTGAAGATACAGGCAACCAAGTGTGGTGTGACCTGTACTGAAAGTGGCGGTGCTTGTTCTCCTTGAAACCTCGGTTGGGTTTGCCTTCCCTTCCTCTGTTCTCCCACAGACAGACGTAACTGTCAGTGCCATTTGAGCAAAGTATCCATCGCAAGGTAGCCTTTTTAATAAGTTATGTTGTTTAACTGTTGATGTTTCTCAGTGTCAGGTTTTAAGTAAGTGGTGATCAGGGACTTAGCTGTGGTTCTATTAGGGGCTTGGGGCACAACAGTAGAGATCTGAGGGTTAATTTTCAGGGAGGCCTGTTTGTGTATGCTTGCAAATGCATATTTAAACACTGCTTATTTTTGCCTGGCCTTTACAGCCAGCATTTGGTATCATAGACTTCAGAACAGAAATAGGGGCTTTTGAAAGCCACTGCCCATGTCTGGGGCATGGTTTGATTTACATGGCCTGTGGGGTGGGCATCAAGAGACTGTTTTTGAGTTCTTGAGCTGGCCTACCTACAGGAGGAAAAGTCCAAGGTCAACGTCAGCAAATCCGTACACACGCGGCAAGAGTTGATCCTGGAAATTTCTTCATGAAATGTGATGCCACTAATTTCCCACAGTAAGTCAGGGATTTTTTAATCTTCTTGGAAGTAATTGTGTTTCAGGTTAAAAGGCTAAACATTTTTAATATTTTGGAAGTTAAGATTACTGTTCTTTTCTACCCCTTTAAAAATTGTTAATGCTTTAAAATTCTTTTAGAGAGAAAATGCATGTGTGAGTGCTGGTGTTAATTACACTTGCTTTTGGCTTTTGCAGTATTGTAGGCTGCTTTTCATACTTTCTCTACTTGAGGCTTGTCTCTGGAGAGGTCTGGCAGGAGTGGAGGAAGGTCTAAATGGACTGCTTCTTTCATCATTGACTACTTTAGCACTTGGTGTTTTCTAATCCTCACTGCCTTCTCTTACCCAGAGACAAAGAAACTCAGGAAGAGTAGGGTAATAGTTCAAGCTCATCTTATTTCTTGAGCTGAGACGCTGGGCACACACACGACTGGCCAGTGGAGTCTGCGTCTGTGGTTCCTGGAGTCCTGTGGGTGTGATTCCCAGCAGGAGCAGCGGAGGTGACTCTGGAGGAGGGACTCCCGCCCTTGGAAGGGTGACTACCTGTAAACAGAGCCTCGTGGAGACTGGGGGCAGGGGGAGCGGTGTCCCTGCCAGCCATGGGTCTTTCCTGCCACGCTCCTCTTTAGCTACTAGGAATGTAGTGTTGCAGAGAAGGGCAACTTGAACTGATGTGTAACAAACGAGTGCAAGTGCCTTACATAAAGCTAACGGTGAATTGTGTTATTTGGTGGTCGTAGAGATCAGTGGTCAAGGGCAGTAGGTCTTAAAATCCGAGTTGAGTGAATCCCAGACCTGCCTTCATCAGTGAAATGGGAAACAACTACTAACAAGTTGGCACTTCACACAGTACCCAAAAAGCACTCAATTAATGGTGGATAATTCTTCTAGAAAAAAGCTCAAAGTTGTATATAAAAGT
This sequence comes from Choloepus didactylus, assembly GCF_015220235.1. Classification (NCBI taxonomy): domain Eukaryota; kingdom Metazoa; phylum Chordata; class Mammalia; order Pilosa; family Megalonychidae; genus Choloepus; species Choloepus didactylus. The sequence continues at coordinate 167,670,797 of NC_051334.1, forward strand.
AAAATAATGTCTGAGAATTTTTCCTCACATTAACAAAGTTTAGTTATCATACCATAATATTTGCTTTTTAATTGGAATACTGATTTTAACCTTTATGAAGATGCATCATAACTTAGTGGATTTAGCATGTTTAATAGAAAAAGAAAAATTCACACCATGTTTGTGACTTGTCTGTGTCCACCTTTGCTAAATTGTTTCTTGTGATGTTTCAGGATTACATTTCCCACCTTATAACTTTTTGTTCCTGGGACCGATGCTTTCCAACAAGTCGCCATCACAGTTTATGTACTTGGAACGTAATCTCTCTAAGTGGTGATGTCTCTGAAACTGAGGGCCCTGAGGCTTTTCTGCTTTTTTGCTGTGATGTTAGATCCAGAGTTGGCTCAGCTGGGCAGAGCAGCAATCGGTCTACACGGGTGGACAGTGATATTCCAAAAGCATCCCCCCCTTTAAGGAAAATCACTTTCCTTTCCTAGATTTGGCTATCCACTACCACGAAGGAGCTCAGTTGGGTTTGTTAATGAACAGAAGTTCCCAATTTGGGGCCTTTTTGACCCTTTGGCCAGACAGTGTACTGTGAACCAGCTGCCCTATTTAATTTTCACTGAAAAACACATCAGCAGAATTACTGAACAAACATGAGTAGGGCTTGTATCGCATGGAAAGTGCTCTGCTCCCAATGTGTGGGATAAGCAGCTTTAATGCTCCTGAGGAGCTGGTGCTGCCGTCGGAAAAGGGCACATGAAAAACTGAGGCAATAGTGATGGCTGTGTCTCTGGAGGACTCATGTCACCTCTTCTAACTGCTTGATGTGCTCTGATCCGTTTCTTCTTTATGACTTGAAACAAACCTTTGTGGGAGAAAAGGGTGTGAAAGGTATTCAAGCAGGCTTGATAACAGCCAATGAAAGGACTGACCTTAGAAGATCAAAAGGCATTTTATAGACCGTGGATTTAATTTAAGGTAGAGCTGAAAGTTCACATTGGGGGAGAGTATCCTGGTTCAGAAGTTTACTCTCAAAGTGGGGAAGCTGATCAAAGAATTGAGTTGGGAGTGAAAGGATAAAAAAGAGGGAGAGTTGTGGTGTCAGATTCAGTGGGCAGTGGGCTGAGGGGGTGATGAAGCCATTCCTGGGCTCTCTCTCTTCTGCTACTGGTCAAATGGTAACTTTTAAAACTGGTAGGTTAGACATTGAGACTGCCCACACTAACTTCCTGAAGGGTTCGTTCCCACTTGGTAGAGCACGCCCCCTGAAGAGCAGTGTGCCAGAGGGGAGCCCGAAGGCACCCTGGGCCCAGCCTTCAGTCCGGTTGTTGGTCCCTGAAGCTGGCACTTCCTCCACAACTTGTGTACTCTATGTACTCCAGTAGGCATGTGTGTTCTTTTTAAGCAGAGTATATCAATGTCTGAAAAATTCAATATCTGAATGCCTGAAAATGTGACTGACTAAATGTAGTTGCATTCATCATCATCTTTAAGCCCAGGACTAACAGTAATTGTGGTGAAGAAACGAGTGAACGCCAGATTTTTTGCTCAGTCTGGAGGAAGACTTCAAAATCCACTTCCTGGAACGGTTATTGATGTTGAGGTCACCAGGCCAGAATGGTAAGTTCTGTGTGAGTAGACGGGGACTTGTGTTCCATGTGTGTTTTAGCACATTTACTTTTTAGTTCTTACACATTTCTTCTTAAAAATACTGAATTCTTCAGCTAATATGATCTAACATTATTACTAAAGCTCATGGTTTCTTAGCTTAGTACCTGAAACTGGGAATATAATTTTCTCTCTGTGCAGTTTTTTCCTTGGGGGAAGAGGGTTTTTGCCTGTGGTAGTAATTGTATATGCAGAGGTTAAGAGCTGCTGCTGTAGGTTGCTTTTGCCTTTTTTTTTTTTTTTACATCTGTCACCTCTTCCATAGATTCTTGTTTTCTAATCCGAACGTTGAGCCCTGTGATGCAGTTGTCCAAAGGTTTTGAAGTTTCATCTGAAACACAGGTGCAGAGAAGTCTGGCTTCTGAGTGAGCCGTAAGAGTGAGCCATGCTCTGTGGTGAGAGGAGGCGGCTGCTGGCGAGAACCAGGCGCACGCACTGCCCAGTGTCAGCATGGTGGCCTCAGCACACGGGTTCCCCTGTGAAATCAGGAAACTCGGTTCATTTTTACTCAATAAGTTCCTCAAAGCCCTTCCGGAGAGGGGGAGGGAGAGGAGCATGGAGTGTCAGGGCGCCGTGTTTCCTTCTGTGCACATACATGTTCTGGAGCCTTTTTGGAAGAAAGTGGCTTTAATTAGGATGAAGTGCTGGCTTAGGTGTAGAGTCTGTATATGGAACGCTGTTTTCTTGTGTGAGTCCACGTGTTAATGGAATACAGACTTCAGTTCTCTTTATTCAGCTCTTGAAGGGATGTGGATAGAAACCTTTATTGTGAGATGCATTGTTTTTGACTTCTGACTTGGGCAGATGTCATCCATGGCCTTAATTCAGATTACAACCTAAGGGGGAAAATCAGCCTTGGAAGACAAAACTACATAAACATATTAACACAGCAAATTCATCCCCTATAGGATTCTCTTTAACTGTTCAGAATGACCTCATGGTACTTTTTAACACGATTACTACTCTGGTAACCACCACTCAGATGTAGAGTTGACCTGCAGGCATAGCAGACTTTAAATCAAGTGGGTAAAATTCAAGTTGAATTATGAAGCATGGAAAATTTAGAGAGATGCTATTTAAAACTTAACATTCAAACACTTGGAGAAGTCCGCTTCTGAGGAATACTGGAATCATTTTTAATGACCAATTCTTTGAATGATAAATGCTTAAATTGGGAACTAAGGGTTTTGATTCCACCTCTGTTGTGATTTTTCTGCTCCTTTGGGCAAGTTAAACATTTCTGTACCTCTTACTCTTCAAAAAAACTATAGGATCTGTTCTGATCATTCTGATTTTATAATTTTAGTTTTGATGGATATAAGAAATTGCAGAGTTCATTTCCTTAGATCTTTATTAGGTAAAATTAGGACATCTCTGGATTGATGTTTCATTGGTACCTGGAAAATGAACAAATCTAATGAAGTATGCCTTCATATTTGTACTACTTGGTTTTTGCTTTGCCATTTGGGTCTTATACTAGTTCTGTGTGTATTCTTTCATGTTCTCTACTTCCTCTTGAAGATGTGCTTTAAATCCTTAATGAATACAGTTAGATAAGTAGATCTTTGTTAGATAACAATGGGAACTGCAAGATGGGAAAAGGTTCTGTGGTGAAATCCTATTTTGGGAATAACGGTCCCTAAAACTAGACCTTATTCGACCCCCAGCCCCTGAGTGCTGCCTTTGTGAGCCCGCTTTTCTTCTCAGTGTGGTATCTCTCAGGAAGGTGGAGGTGGAAAGACTGAACCATTGTTGTGTTGTGCACAGCAGTTACAGCTATAGCAGGTGTTTGCGGCATCAATGAAGAATAGCTAAGATCTAAAAATACTAGTATTTTCAACATCTTTCTATTCATGGATAACAAGTTCCTGAACTTCAAGGCAGCATGTCACGTCTTGAAGGGATTAGTTTGTATAGCTGTACAAGATCTCTGCACTTTGAGAAACTTGAATCATCTTAATTATAGCTTTCAAAAAGAGAAGCCTTACGTGTGTTGTTTTGTAATTCCAGGTATGATTTTTTTATTGTGAGCCAGGCAGTGAGAAGTGGTAGTGTTTCTCCCACACATTATAATGTCATCTATGACAGCAGTGGCCTGAAACCTGACCACATCCAGCGACTAACTTAGAAGCTATGCCATGTATGTTATAACTGGCCAGTAAGTATTTTCATCTATTGGTGTTTAGTGAGATTCACTTTTCCAAATGGAATTATCTTTTAAGAAGATTTTGGTTAATAAGGAAATTTACAGTTTAGAGAAGCTAGATATAGAGTAATAGAGCCTTTTTCTTTCCTTCCCCTAAAGAGTGTCATCCGCGTTCCTGCACCTTGCCAGTATGCCCACAAACTGGCGTTCCTTGTGGGCCAGAGTATTCACAGAGAACCAAATCTGTCACTCTCAAATTGCCTTTACTACCTCTAACCGACAGAAGACGACAAGATGTAGCTGCTTATTTCTTTTGAAATTATAACTTTGGGAATTTTTTAAAGCTTTTTGTTTTTTTTTAACTGTTACCTTTCTAGATGAAACTTGGGAAGGGAATTAAGAGATCTGGAGTCTATTCCTAACATTGTTATTAACTGACTTATTTTATAGATAAAACTAAGATTTTATATTTTATCTTGTTTGCCTCTCATAAGTGTGTAGTAAGGATATTTTCTGTTGGTTTTGATAAAATGTGGATAAAGTACTTTGTATTATAAACCGGCGCTCACACTATTTGGAAATAGTGTTGGCTGTTTATTTGAAAGTACTTTCAGGAGTGAGCAAGTTCCACTTGGAAACCTAGATTAGCCTTATTTTTTGAAATATTTATTTTGAATTTAAAGGAGATAAAAGGCATATAGTAGGAACCTCACTGCAATCATAAGTAGCATTTTATTTGGATATCTGATGGCTCTTACATTTTAAAGATAAAAGCCACTATTAATAAGTAGCCTATACAAGGTATAGGAAAGGTGTGAGACTGTATGGGAATATAAGCTTTTTTCCTTAAAAAAATTTTTTTGTGCCTAGGTGGTATGAAGGTAAAAAAAGATAGTTGAAAAGTTTTACATTTCTGTTCAAAGAAACATTTTAAGGCTCTTTAACAAAAGACGCAAGTAGTCAAGACCTATATTAATACTGTTTTATTTTGTTTAGCATCATCTCCCCTTTCTCTGCCCTCATTCTATTCCTTATAAAATAAAATTGAAGCAACTGCTACCATATTTCAATAACTGTGTAGTTTTGTTCTTACTGAAAACAGGTGTTTTCTTTCCATTTAATGTTTTTAAAAACTACTGGAGAATACACTCAGTCAAAAGGATATGACTCCATTTAGAAAGGTAAATTCTTCTCACTTGTGAATTTTAATGTCACAATACACTTCTGTTAGGAAATGCTGCGCCTGCCACACAGTGAGCATCCACAGCTTCTAAGGAAATGCAGACTAGGAAGCCTGTATCATTTACATGTGCATGCTTACAGAGTTTGCAGGAACTTTTGCAAAAAGCAGTCTTAAAGTTAATGAGTTTTATGTCAGAACATCTTTAGATGTTGCAGATGAACGTAAAGGATGTAAACGTTCATGCGCGCACATGGGCCACCGGAGCTGCTGTCAGTAGAGGGGCTGGTCTCAACCGTTGCTGTACGTGGCCTCATGGTACAAGTGCCTCTTGGATTGAGCTTTATGTGCTATGAATGAAAACCATTTTATTTTCCTTTTAGTTGCTGAGCTAGTAACTGTTGTTAACATTGTTCTGGGCTATAAGCCCAGGTTCCTTAACCTACTTGATTCTTTTAAAATTATCTCACTCATCCTTAACTCAACCTTGGTTTGCGTTGTAATAATACAAAGTCCCAAACCAGGCCTGAGAATCAGAATATCCAGGGGGGGAAGCCAGGTGATCTATTAAACACATTCCAGGGGATTATTAGAGAATTTTGGCAAAGACTAGTTAGAAGGTATCTAGGGTCTAGTTAATCGAATGACTCTGGGAAATCTGTTTCGCTTGGTTCTGCTTTCTTCTGCCTTGGTTTCAGTGAGAAAGGCTTCCTTTTAATAATGTGACTGAATTGGCCAGCGCAAAGTCTGGTCTTAGGTCTCGGCTTCTTCCCAGTGAAAAGAACATGCCTTCCAAGGTGGGTGCCCTGCTCTGGTGGGTTGGGCCTGGGTCCCATGAGGCCTGCCTTGGAGTCGTTGGGTAAGATCAGCACCGTCTGGGGAGTCGGAATGGTCCCTCAAAGGGAAATTTGAGTGCTACAGTCAAGATGGAATTGACAGAAACACAGTGGGTGTCCACTCTGCTTGTTAAAGGTGAATTGGTTTTTGGAGGAAAGCGGCCATTGCACTTCTCTCTGGAGAGGCAAGATGTACCCCGAGCAAACATAAGGGAATTCATGGCAGCGCTCAGAAGAGCACAGGCTTTGACTGAACCCCAGGGTTCTTCCTTGTAACTAGAAACAGGCACAGCACCAACTGCCTCCTCGCCATTGCCTAGTGGGTGTCTACTCCAAAGTTTCTCAAACCCTTCGGTCTCAACACCCTTACTCTCTTAAATTACTGAAGACCCCCAAAGAGCTTTTGTTTTTTGTGGCTTGTCTATTTATATTTACCATATTATAAATCCAAACTTAAAATACATAAGCCTACATGCCATTAACTGTCAGAAAGCCAACAGTACATGTCATGTAGCTTCTAGAAAATGCCACTGTATGTGCATGAGAGAATGCGGGTGAAAAGCAAGTAAGTACAAAAAGTCTTGATCAGACGGAGCCCCACAGGAGTCTCAGGGATCCCCAAAGGTCCCGGACCACACTTGAGAACCTCTGGTTGAATAGGTATCTCAAACTTGTCCAAAAACCTCACCGTGATTCCCCCTCAGACCTTCCACAACTTAGGAACCTAGAGCTCCATTCTTCCAGAGGTTCAAGCAAAAACCTTGGGACCCACCCTTGAATGCTCTCTTCGTCTCGTACCCCACTGTGGATTCCTCAGTTGGTCTTACTGGCTCCACCTTCAGAAGTCCTGGTGCTCTGGTCTCATCCGCTGTCACCTTTCCTGAGTTGGAGGAGGAGCCTCCGGAAGGGCTGCTCTAGCTTTCCCCTTTCCTCTCCCCCACACTCTTTGATGGGATTTCCACAAGAAGCCAGAGTGAGGAGGTCACATCTCTGCTCAAAATCCTGCTCTGGGCAGAGGGGGCAAGATGGCGGATTGGTGAGCTGTATAAAGAGGTAGAAAGCCAGGAACTGCGTGGACTGTACACCACAGAGAAATTTGACTTTGGGCATACTTCATACAACATTCATGAACACGTTGAACTGCTGAGATCAGTGAAGTCTGTAAGTTTTTGCGGCCAGGGGACCCGTGCCCTTCCCTGCCAGGCTCAGTCCCATGGGAGGAGGGGCCGTCAGCGCTGGGAAGGAGAAGGGAGAACTGCAGTGGCAGCTCTTATCGGAAACTCATTCTACTGATCCAAACTCCAACCATAGATAGACTGAGACCAGACACCAGAGAATAGAGAGCAGCCAGCCCAGAAGAGAGGAGACAGGCATAGCAGAAAACAGCAAGAAAAACTCCAAAATAAAAGCCGAGGCTTTTTGGAGTTCTAGTGAACATAGAAAGGGGAAGGGCAAGGCTCAGGCCCTGAGGCTCATATGCAAATCCCAAAGAAAAACTGATCTCTCTGCCCTGTGGACCTTTCCTTAATGGCCCTAATTGCTTTGTCTCTTAGCATTTCAATAACCCATTAGATCTGTGAAGAGGGCCCTTTTTTTTGTTTTAATCTTTTTCTCTTTTTCTAAAACAATTACTCTAAGAAGCCCAATACAGAAAGCCTCAAAGACTTGCAATTTGGGCAGGTCAAGACAAGAGCAGAACTAAGAGAGCTCTGAGACAAAGGGCAATAATCCAGTGGCTGAGAAAATTCACTAAACACCACAACTTCCCAAGAAAAGGGGGGGCGTCCGCTCACAGCCATCATCCTGGTGGACAGGAAACACTCCTGCCCATCGCCAGCCCCATAGCCCAGAGCTGCCCCAGACAACCCAGTGTGACGGAAGTGCTTCAAATTACAGGCGCACACCACAAAACTGGGCATGGACATTAGCCTTCCCTGCAACCTCAGCTGGTTGTCCCAGAGTTGGGAAGGTGGAGCAGTGTGAATTAACAAAGCCCCATTCAGCCATCATTTCAGCAGACTGGGAGCCTCCCTACACAGCCCAGCAGCCCAAAACTGCCCTGGGGGGACGGCACTCACCTGTGACATAGCACAATCATCCCTCAACAGAGGACCAGGGGGTGCACGGCCTGGAAGAGGGACCCACTCGCAAGTCTCAGGAGCCGTACTCCAATACCAAGGACTTGTGGGTCAGTGGCAGAGACAAACTGTGGCAGGACTGAACTGAAGGATTAGACTATTGCAGCAGCTTTAAAACTCCAGGAACACCAGGGAGATTTGATTGTTAGAGCCACCCTCCCCCCTGACCGCCCAGACACACGACCCATATACAGGGCGGGCAATACCAACTACAGACGCAAGCTTGGTACACCAATTGGACCCCACAAGACTCACTCCCCCACTCACCACAAAGGCAAAGCAGGGGAGAACTGGCTTGTGGAGAACAGGTGGCCCGTGGACGCCACCTGCTGGTTAGTTAGAGAAAGTGTACTCCACGAAGCTGTAGATCTGGTAAATTAGAGATAAGGACTTCAATTGGTCTACAAATCCTAAAAGAACCCTATCAAGTTAAGCAAATGCCAAGAGGCCAAAAACAACAGAAAATTATAAAGCATATGAAAAAACCAGACGATATGGATAACCCAAGCCCAAGCACCCAAATCAAAAGACCAGAAGAGACACAGCACCTAGAGCAACTACTCAAAGAACTAAAGATGAACAATGAGACCATAGTACGGGATACAAAGGATATCAAGAAGACCCTAGAAGAGCATAAAGAAGACATTGCAAGATTAAATAAAAAAAATAGATGATCTTATGGAAATTAAAGAAACTTGACCAAATTAAAAAGATTCTGGATACTCATAGTACAGGACTAGAGGAAGTTGAACAACGAATCAGTGACCTGGAAGATGACAGAATGGAAAACGAAAGCACAAAGGAAAGAATGGGGAAAAAATTGAAAAAATCGAAACGGACCTCAGGGATATGATAGATAATATAAGACGTCCGAATATAAGACTCATTGGTGTTCCAGAAGGGGAAGAAAAGGGTAAAGGTCTAGGAAGAGTATTCAAAGAAATTGTTGGGGAAAACTTCCCAAATCTTCTAAACACAATAAATACACAAATCATAAATGCCCAGCGAACTCCAAATAGAATAAATCCAAATAAACCCACTCCAAGACATATTCTGATCACACTGTCAAACACGGAAGAGAAGGAGCAAGTTCTGAAAGCAGCAAGAGAAAAGCAATTCACCACATACAAAGGAAACAGCATAAGACTAAGTAGTGACTACTCAGCAGCCACCATGGAGGCGAGAAGGCAGTGGCACAATATATTTAAAATTCTGAGAAAAATTTCCAACCAGGAATACTTTATCCAGCAAAGCTCTCCTTCAAATTTTTTTTGTTTTATGCATAAGGTATTTTTTTATTAAATTCAGTTTTATTGAAATACATTCACACACCATACAATCATCCATGGTATACAATCCACTGTCCACAGTATAACATAGTTATGCATTTGTCACCACAATCTATCTCTGAACATTTTCCTTACATCAGAAAGAACCAGAACAAGAATAAAAAATAAAAGTGAAAAAAGAACACCCAAATCATCCCCCCATCCCACGCCATTTGTCCTTTAGTTTTATCCCCATTTTTCTATTCATCCATACACTAGATAAAGGGGGTGTGATCCACAAGGTCTTCACAATCACACTGTCACCCCTTGTAATCTACATTATTATATAATTGTCTTCAGGAGTCCAGACTGCTGGGTTGGAGTCTGGTAGTTTCAGGCACCTACTTCTAGCTATTCCAATACATTAAAACCTAAGAGGTGTTATCTATATAGTGCATAAGAATGTCTACCAGAGTGACCTCTCGACTCCATTAGAAATCTCTCAGCCACTGAAACTATTTCATCTCATTTTGCATCCCCCTTTTGGTCAAGAAGATCCTCTCAGTCCCACGATGCCGGGTCCACATTCATCCCCGGGAGTCATATTCTGCATTGCCAGGGAGATTTACAGCCCTGGGAGTCAGGTCCCACATAGGGAGGAGGGCAGCAAGTTCACCTGTCGAGATGGCTGAGTTAGAGAGAGAAAGGGCCACATCTGAGCAACAAAGAGGTACTCAGGGGGAGACTCTTAGGCACAATTACATGCAAGTTTAGATTCTCCTTTGCAGTAACGAGCTTCATAAGGGCAAGTCCCATGCTCGAGGGCTCAGCACATCAAACTGCCAGTCCCAATGTTTGTGACATCAACACCAGTCCAGGTGAGGATGTCCAACACATCCGCACCTTCCCCCAGATCCTCGGGGCTGCGGAGAGGGAGGCTGTAAATACATTTTTTATTATCTGCCCAAATTACTCTGGGATGTGTCACTATTTCACTCCAGCCTATACTAACCTACCGTATCTCACTTCCTATTCAAAGTTCCAGGCAATTGTGGTGTTTGAACAAATCGACTGTAGAGTTGTACCTTTTAGAAAATTTAGATCCTGTACCAAATAGATATCTATTCCCTTGGTCTCATATGGAAGTTGAAGTTTTAAAACACAATCAGTTTCAACCTTTACCCTTTGGCCTGGCTTGCCCTGGTCTTAACCAGACCTGCTTCATTCATATCACTAATTGAAGTCTGGGCTCTTTTTCAGTTTTTTTTTTTTTTTTTTTTTTTTTGACAGTGGCTGTATGCACTAATACTGACATTCATATCTGCCGAGCTCTAGCTCTGAGTTTCAGGTGTCTCAGAGATATGCATTGTACCAAAGACCAATCAGGTTATACGCTAGGGGATCAGCATCTCAAAGTTTAGAGAAAGGCATTACAATTCAGGGATAGAGTTAACTGCTGTAAGAGCTTACAATCTAGGGACTATCACAATTATGTCCACGTTAGCCTATGTTCTAAGATTCAATTCTGAGTTTACACATTGTAGTTAGTCCATATTGGTGAGGCATCATGCCTCTCAACATGTTTTCTCCAACGCTATTACTCCTATATATATATTTTCCTACAATTTTATAGAGTTATATTCACATACCATACATTTATCCACAGGGTACAATCAGTTGTTCATGGTATCATCATGAAGTTGTACATTTATCACCACAATCAGCACTTGAACATATTGATTACTACAAGAAAAATTGTGTTTTTTTAGCAATAAGAAAATGATAGAAAGAAAAATAACATGTCATACAATACAATATACTACTAAGGACAGCAAATAACACCACTACCAAGAATCCCATATTCCTCCCCTATATCCCCCTCTCATATACATTTAGCATTGGCATATTGCCTTTGTTACATTTAATGGAGGTATATTACAATGTTACTGTTGCCCATAGACTACAGTTTGCTTAGATTATGTTTTTTCCTGAATACCATCCCCTTTTCAACTCTCTACATGGTTGACATTCATTTGCTTTCCCACATGCAAAAACATTTTTATATTTGTATATTTAGTAACAGTCATTGGCCATTCCAGTTTTGGCCACGTTATACAGTCCCGGTCTTTATCATCTATCTTTACCTCTGGTGTCATACATTCTCCTATCCCACGTCTTTCAGCTTTACTCACAGACATCTATGTTCAGTGTACTTACAATACTGTGCTACCATCACACAGTATTATGCTATCTATTTCTGGGTCTATGCAATCGATCCTAAACATCCTGTAGTCCTTCAGCATCAAATGGCTGGTCTCTGCCCTCTTTCTGTCTCCTGGTCGCCTGTGTTGTCAGCTTTTAACTCCCAAAGTTTGTTCATTAATGTCTGTTCATATTAGTGAGACCATACAGAATCTGTCCTCTTGTTTCTGACTAACTTCACTCAACATAATGTCCTCAAGGTTCATCCACATTATTACATGATCCATGTCTTTGTTCTGTCTTACAGCTGCATAATATTCCATCATGTGTATATACCACAGTTTGTTTATCCACTCGTCCTTTGATGGACATTTGGGCTGTTTCCATCTCTTGGCAATTGTGAATAATGCTGCAATAAACATTGGTTTACAAATGTCTGTTTGTGTCTTAAGTTTCAGTTCCTCTGAGTATATACCCAGCAATGGAATAGCTGGGTCATATGGCAAATCTATATTTAGCTTCCTGAGGAACCTCCACACTGTCTTCCAGAGTGGTTGCACCATTCTACATTCCCACCAACAATGAATAAGTGTGCCTCTTTCTCCACATCCTCTCCAGCACTTGTCATTTTCTGTTTTTTGGATAATGGCCATTCTGGTAGGTGTGAGATGATATCTCATTGTGGTTTTGATTTGCATTTCCTTAATAGCCAGTGAAGTTGAACATTTTTTCATGTTTTTGAGCCATTTGTATTTCCTCTTCAGAAAAATGTCTGTTCATGTCTTTTGCCCATTTTTTAATTGGATTGTTTGTCTTTCTGTTACTGAGATGCAGGATTCTTTTATATATTCAGGATATTAAACCCTTATCTGATATGTGGTTTCCAAATATCATCTCCCATTGTGTAGGTTGCCTTTTTACTTTTCTGACAAAGTCTTTTGATGTACAAAAGTGTTTAATTTTGAGGAGATCCCATTTGTCTATTTGTTCTTTGGTTGCTCGCGCCTTGGGTGTGAGGTCTAAGAAACCACCTCCTTTCACAAGATCTTTAAGATATTGCCCTACATTTTCTTCTAAGAGTTTTATGGTCTTGGTGCTAATGTTTAGGTCTTTGATCCACTTTGAGTTAATTTTGGTATAAGGTGTGAGATGGACATCCTCTTTCATTCTTCTGGAAATGGATATCCAGTTCTCCAAATACCATTTATTGAACAGGCTGCTCTTTCCCAGTTCCTTCAGCTTCACTGCCTTATCAAAGATCAGTTGTCCGTAGACGCGAGGGTCTACTTCTGAACACTCAATTCAATTCCATTGATCAGTATATCCGTCCTTATGCCAGTACCATGCTGTTTTGAGCACTGTAGCATTGTAATATGCTTCAAAGTCAGGTAGTGTGAGACCTTCCATTTCATTCCTCTTTCTCAAGATATTTTTGGCTATTCGGGGCACCTTACTCTTCCAAATAAATTTAGTTATTGGTTTTTCTATTTCTGTAAAGTAAGTTGTTGGGATTTGAATTGGTATTGCATTGAATCTGTAAATCAGTTTAGGTAAAATTGCCATCTTAACTATATTTAGTCTTCCAATCCATGAACATGGTATGTTCTTCCATTTTTTTAGGTCTTGTTCAATTTCTTTTAGCAGTTACTTATAGTTTTCCATGTAAAGGTCTTTTGTGTCCTTGGTTAAGTTTATTCCTAAATACTTGATTCTTTTGGTTGCTATTGTAAATGGGATTTTTTTCTTGATTTCCTCCTCTTGTTGAACATTACTTGTGTATAGGAACACTACAGAGTTTTGCGTGTTGATCTTGTAGCCTGCTACTTTGCTGTATTCATTGACTAGTTCTAGTAGCTTTGCTGTAGATTTTTCTGGATTTCCTACATATAGAATCATGTCATCTGCAAATAGTGAAAGTTTTACTTCTTCCTCTCCAATTTGGGTGCCTTTTATTTCTTTTTCTTGCCTAATTGCTCTAGCTAGAACTTCCAGCACAATGTTGAATAGCAATGGTGATAGTGGGCATCCCTGTCTTGTTCCTCATCTTAGAGGAAAAGCTTTCAGTCTCTCCCCATTGAGTGTGATGTTAGCTGTGGGTTTTTCATATATTGCCTTTATCATATTGAAAGAGTTCCCTTCTATTCCTATCCTTTGAAGTGTTTTCATCAGGAAAGGATGTTGAATTTTGTCAAATGCCTTTTCTGCATCAATCAAGATGATCATGTGGTTCTTCTGCTTTGATTTATTGATGTGGTGTATTTACATTAATTGATTTTCTTGTGTTGAACCAGCCTTGCATACCTGGAATAAATCCCACCTGGTCGTGGTGTATAATTCTTTTAATGTGCTGCTGGATTCGATTTGCGAGTATTTTGTTGAGGATTTTTGCATCTATATTCATTAAAGAAATTGGTCTATAATTTTCTTTTTTTGTAGTATCTTTGTCTGGTTTTGGTATTAGGGTGATGTTGGCTTCATAGAAAGAGTTAGGTAGCTTTCCGTCTTTTTCAATTTTTTTGAAGAGATTGAGCAGGATTGGTACTAATTTGTTCTTGAATGCTTGGTAGAATTCACATGTGAAACCATCTGGTCCTGGGCTTTTCCTTTTTGGCAGCTTTTTGATGACTGACTCAATCTCTTTACTTGTGATTGGTTTGTTGAGGTCATCTATTTCTTCTTGAATTAATGTTGGTTGTTTATGCTTTTCTAGGAAGTTGTCCATTTCATCTAAATTGTCTAGTTTATCAGCATATAGTTGCTCATAGTATCTTCTCATTATCTCCTTAATTTCTGCAGGGTCGGTAGTTATATTTCCTTTCCCATTTCTGATTGCGTTTATTTGCATCTGCTCTCTTTTTTTTTGTTAGCTTAGCCAGTGGTCCATTGATTTTATTGATTTTCTCAAAGAACCAACTTCTGGTTTTGTTGATTCTCTCTATTGTTTTCCTGTTCTCAATTGCATTTATTTCTGCTCTAATCTTTGTTATTTCTTCCCTTCTGCTTGCTTTGGGGTTAGTTTGCTGTTCTTTCTCTAGTTCCTCCAGGTGAGCAGTTAACTCTTCAATTTTTGCTCTCTCTTCTCTTTTAATATAGGCATTCAGGGCAATAAATTTCCCTCTCAGCACCGCCTTTGCTGCATCCCATAAGTTTTGATAAGTTGTGTTTTCATTGTCATTTGCCTCGAGGTATTTACTAATTTCTCTTGTAATTTCTTCCTTTACCCACTGGTTTTCTAAGAGGGTATTGTTTAGCCTCCATATGTTTGTGAATTTTATGACCTTCTGCCTTTTATTTATTTCCAACTTCATTCCATTGTGGTCTCAGAAAGTGTTTTGTATCATATCAATATTTTTAAATTTGTTGAGACTTGCTTTGTGACCCAACATGTGGTCTATCCTAGAGAATGTTCCATGAGCACTTGAGAAAAAAGTGTATCCTGCTGTTGTTGGATGTAGTGTTCTATAAATGTCTGTCAAGTCTAGTTCATTTATCATACAATTCAACATCTCTGTTTCTTTAGTGATCCTCTGTCTAGATGTTCTATCCATTGATGAGAGTGGTGTATTGAAGTCTCCAACTATTATTGTAGAGGTGTCTATTTCTCCTTTCAGTGATCGCAGTGTTTGCCTCATGAATTTTGGGGCATTCTGGCTTGGTGCATAAATATTTATGACTGTTATGTTTTCTTGATGAATTGACCCTTTTATCAATATACAGTGTCCTTCTTTGCCTCTTTTCATTGTTTCGCTTTTGAAGTCTAACTTGTCTGATATTAATATAGCCGCTCCCACTTTTTTCTGGATGTTGTTTGCATGAAATATTTTTTTCCAACCTTTCACTTTCAGTCTATTTTTTCCCTTGTGTCTAAAGTGAGTTTCTTGCAGACAGCATAGAGATGGGTCCTGTTTTTTAATCCATTCTGCTAGTCTGTGTCTTTTTATTGGGGAGTTTAATCCATTTACATTTAGTGTTATTACTGTAAGGGCAGTACTTTCTACTACCATTTTGTTTTTTGGAGTTTATATGTCATATCTTATTTTTTCCTCTCCTTTTACCTTTCCTGATAATCTTCATTTCTGCACTCTTCTCCAACTCTCTCTCTCCTGTCTTTTCCTATCAGCCTGTAGCACTCCCTTTAGTATTTCTTGTAGTGCTGGTCTCTTATTCACAGACTCTCTCAGTGTCTGTTTGTCTGAAAATGTTTTAATCTCTCCCTCATTTTTGAAGGAAAGTTTTGCTGGATATAGAATTCTTGGTTGGCAGTTTTTCTCTTTCAGTATCTTAAATATATCATGCCACTGTCTTCTTGCCTCCATGGTTTCTGCAGAGAACTCTGTACAGTCTTATTGACCTTCCCTTGTATGTGATGGATCGCTTTTCTCTTGCTGCTTTCAGAATCCACTCTTTGTCTTTGACATTGGACAATCTGACCAGTAAGTGTCTTGGAGTAGGTCTATTGGGATCTATTCTATTTGGGGTACGTTGTACTTCTTGAATCTCTAATTTTCTGTCTTTTATAAGAGTTGGGAAATTTTCAGTGAATATGTCCTCTATTATTCCTTCTGCCCCTTTTCCCCTCTCTTTTCCTTCTGGGATACCCATAACACGTATATTTGTGCGTTTCATGTTGTCACTCAGCTCCCTAAGACCCTGGTCATATTTTTCCATTTTTTTCACCATCTGTTCTTTTGTGTGTATGAATTCGAATGACCTGTCTTCCAGTTCACTGATCCTTTCTTCTGCCTGTTCAAATCTACTGTTGTGTCCCTCCATTGTGTTTTTCATCTCCTCCATTGTGGCCTTCATTCCCATGCGTTCAGCCATTTGTTTTTTTAAGTTTATGAATTCTTCTTTATGGTCAGCCAGTGTCTTCTTTATATCCTTCAGCTCTTTTGCTATATCTTCCTTCATTTCATCGAATTTATTTAGCAATAGTTGCCTCCACTCCTGTATCTCAGCTGAGCTATTAGTTTGTTCCTTTGGCTGGTCCATGTTTTCGTGTTTCCTGGTATGGCTTGTTATCTTAAGTTGTCTAGGCATCTGATTTTCTTGATTAGTTTATTTTGGAGCTTGTTTTCTATCTTTTACCTAGTGGTTTTCTTGTTGGTTGGCTTTGTTCTCTGGTCTCTGTTATTCAGTTCAACTTATTCTAGACCTCTAACTTAGGTTCTATTTAGTTGATCAGAATTTTTCCCCTCTTGTTTTTTCTGTTTCTTGCTCTACCTCTATGTAACCTTTTTGTGAGTGGATCTCCTCAGATATGGTCAACCCTAGTCAGATTTTCCCAGTCTAGTGAGGCCCAGGTCTCATTGGGAGGGTATGGAGTTTTCCTGAGAATGAGACCCTCCTATGAGGCCTTTAGAATTGTTGCTTTTCCTCTCCTGTCCAGCAGGTGGCGCTGGCCAGCACTCAGCTCCCCCACCAGTGTAAGGAGGTATGTAGACTTTAGTTCTCCTGGTGACTCTGATCCTGTCGGGGGCGTGGCTGACTGAAGCCGGAATCTGAATTCCAGCCCCTGGGGTCTGAGTTCCCAAATCGAGGACTGCCAGTTGAGCTGGACCTCCCTCCACTCTCCCAATCCTCAGAACTCCAGTTATCTCTCAGGGGCACTATTCCCTTCTCCCCTCTCCTCTTTGGGGCCTCTCCAGGTAGATTCCTTGGTCAGCCTGAGTTGCCAATTAAAGACGGGGGTGGAGACCTTCAGTGAATACAGAACTCAAAGACACTGTAGGTACACTCTGTCTCCCCCAAGCCCAGCCTATTCCCTCAACCTGGGCTTTCTGATAGAAAATAACCACATATATTACTTTTAGATTAAAAAAAAAAATAGAAAAAAAAAACAAGAAAAAGAAAAAAGAAAAAAAAAAGAGTCTCTTTTAAAACCCTTTCCCCAGCCTTGAAGTTTTGTCAGTGTCAGAATAGAGCATTTAAAGATATGCTTTGGGCTATTGTCTGATAATTACTCTCCAACAGCTTCAGTTCCACCCCTGCCGGGGGCTATTGAAATGCAAAAAGATAAGGGATCAGTGAGAAGCCAGAAGGGACAAAATGTAGGGGAAAAAAAATGGCTTTTTTGGAGTCTGGGAATGGGTGCCCGCTTTTACGTGCTCCCACTTCTCAGAGCCCAGCCCTTCTTTTCCACCCTAGCTCCTAAAATTAGTTAATTAATTTGTTAATTAATTCTGCAGTTGAGGCTGCGTTGAGCCTCTCTTCTTGCCCTCAGCAGATTGCTGTTTTTTGGTTTTTGTTTTTTCCCCCTTTCAGGGAGCCGGCAGCAAGAGTGTCTGTGAAGTCTGGGTGGGGAGGGGCGCCAGACCCCTGGTCCGGGGAACTTACACTGTTCGCTGCGATCTCAGCTTTTCCTCCAATTCCAAACTTGCGTCTGATGTGTGACTGGTTACTGGAGACCCCGAAAACACTGTTTCATATAGTTCTTGGGTAATTGCCAGCTGCTCTAGGGGAGAGACGAAATTCTGCTCCTCACCACTCCGCCATCTTGCCCCCCTCTCCTTCAAATTTGAGGGGGAGCTTAAATTTTTCACAGACAAACAAATGCTGAGAGAATTTGCTAACAAGAGACCTGCCCTACTGGAGATACTAAAGGGTGCCCTACACACAGAGAAACAAAGAAAGGAGAGAGAGAATTGGAGAAAGGTTCAGTACTAAAGAGATTCGGTATGGGTACATTAAAGGATATTAATAGAGTGGAAAAATATATATGACAAACATAAACCAAAGGATATGATGACTGATTCAAGAAATGCCTTCACGGTTATAACATTGAATGTAAATGGATTAAGCTCCCCAATTAAAAGATATAGATTCGCAGAATGGATTAAAAAAAATGAACCATCAATATGTTGCATACAAGAGACTCATCTTAGACACAGGGACACAAAGAAATTGAAAGTGAGAGGATGGAAAAACATATTTCATGCAAGCTACAGCCAAAAGAAAGCAGGTGTAGCAATATTAATCTCAGATAAAATAGACTTTAAATGCAGGGATGTTTTGAGAGACAAAGAAGGCCACTACATACTAATAAAAGGGGCAATTCAACAAGAAGAAATAACAATCATAAATGTTTATGCATCCAATCAAGGTGCCACAAAATACATGAGAGAAACACTGGCAAAACTAAAGGAAGCAATTGATGTTTCCACAATAATTGTGGGAGACTTCAACACATCACTCTCTCCTATAGATAGATCAACCAGACAGAAGACCAATAAGGAAATTGAAAACCTAAACAATCTTATAAATGAATTAGATTTAACAGACATATATAGAACATTACATCCCAAATCACCAGGATACACATACTTCTCTAGTGCTCATGGAACTTTCTCCAGGATAGACCATATGCTGGGATATAAAACAAGACTCAATAAATTAAAAACATTGAAATTATTCAAAGCACATTCTCTGACCACAATGGAATACTACTAGAAGTCAATAACCATCAGAGACTGAGAAAATTCACAAATACCTGGAGGTTAAACAACACACTCCTAAACAATCAGTCGGTTAAAGAAGAAATAGCAAGAGAAATTGCTAAATATATAGAGATGAATGAAAATGAGAAGACAACATACCAAAACCTATGGGATGCAGCAAAAGCAGTGCTGAGGGGGAAATTTATAGCACTAAATGCATATATTAAAAAGGAAGAAAGAGCCAAAATCAAAGAACTAATAGATCAACTGAAGAAGCTAGAAAATGAACAGCAAACCAATCCTAAACCAAGTAGAAGAAAAGAAATAACAAGGATTAAAGCAGAAATAAATGACATAGAGAACAAAAAAACAATAGAGAGGATAAATATCACCAAAAGTTGGTTCTTTGAGAAGATCAACAAGATTGACAAGCCCCTAGCTACACTGACAAAATCAAAAAGAGAGAAGACCCATATAAACAAAATAATGAATGAAAAAGGTGACATAACTGCAGATCCTGAAGAAATTAAAAAAATTAGAATGCTATGAACAACTGTATGGCAAAAAACTGGATAATGTAGAGGAAATGGACAATTTCCTGGAAACATATGAACAACCTAGACTGACCAGAGAAGAAATAGAAGACCTCAACCAACCCATCACAAGCAAAGAGATCCAATCAGTCATCAAAAAGCTTCCCACAAATAAATGCCCAGGGCCAGATGGCTTCACAGGGGAATTCTACCAAACTTTCCAGAAAGAACTGACACCAATCTTACTCAAACTCTTTCAAAACATTGAAGAAAATGGAACACTACCTAACTCATTTTATGAAGCTAACATCAATCTAATACCAAAACCAGGCAAAGATGCTACAAAAAAGGAAAACTACCAGCCAATCTCCCTAATCAATATAGATGCAAAAATCCTCAACAAAATACTTGAAAATTGAATCCAAAGACACATTAAAAAAATCATACACCATGACCAAGTGGGGTTCATTCCAGGCATGCAAGGATGGTTCAACATAAGAAAATCAATCAATGTATTACAACACATTAACAATTCGAAAGGGAAAAATCAAATGATCATCTCAATAGATGCTGAAAAAGCATTTGACAAAATCCAACATCTGTTTTTGATAAAAAACACTTCAAAAGGTAGGAATTGAAGGAAACTTCCTCAATATGATAAAGAGCATATATGAAAAACCCACAGCCAGCATAGTACTCAATGGTGAGAGACTGAAAGCCTCCCCTCTAAGATCAGGAACAAGACAAGGATGCCCGCTGTCACCACTGTTATTCAACATTGTGCTGGAAGTGCTAGCCAGGGCAATCTGGTAAGACAAAGAAATAAAAGGCATCCAAATTGGAAACGAAGAAGTAAAACTGTCATTGTTTGCATATATGATCTTATATCTGGGAAACCCTGAGAAATCTATGATACAGCTACTACAGCTAATAAACAAATTTAGCAAAGTAGCGGGATACAAGATTAATGCACATAAGTCAGTAATGTTTCTATATGCTAGAAATGAACAAACTGAAGAGACAGTCAAGAAAAAGATACCGTTTTAAATAGCAACTAAAAAAATCAAGTACCTAGGAATAAACTTAACCAAAGATGTAAAAGACCTATACAAAGAAAACTACATAACTCTACTAAAAGAAATAGAAGGGGACCTTAAAAGATGGAAAAATATTCCATATTCATGGATAGGATGGCTAAATGTCATTAAGATGTCAATTCTACCCAAACTCATCTACAGATTCAATGCAATCCCAATCAAAATTCCAACAACCTACTTTGCAGACTTGGAAAAGCTAGTTATCAAATTTATTTGGAAAGGGAAGATGCTTCAAATTGCTAAAGACACTCTAAAAAAGAAAAACGAAGTGGGGGGATTTACACTCCCTGAGTTTGAAGCTTATTGTAAAGCCACAGTTTCAAAACAGCATGGTACTGGCACAAAGATAGACATAATGATCAATGAAATCGAATTGAGAATTCGGAGATAGACCCCCAGATCTATGGCCGACTGATCTTTGATAAGGCCCTCAAAGTCACTGAACTGGGTCATAATGGTCTTTTGAACAAATGGGGCTGGGAGAGTTGGATATCCATATCCAAAAGAATGAAAGAGGACCACTATCTCACACCCTACACAAAAATTAACTCAAAATGGACCAAAGATCTCAATATAAAAGAAAGTACCATAAAACTCCTAGAAGATAATGTAGGAAAACATCTTCAAGACCTTGTATTAGGCGGCCACTTCCTAGACTTTACACCCAAAGCACAAGCAACAAAAGAAAAAATAGATAAATGGGAACTCCTCAAGCTTAGAAGTTTCTGCACCTCAAAGGAATTTCTCAAAAAGGTAAAGAGGCAGCCAACTCAATGGGAAAAAATTTTTGGAAACCATGTATTTGACAAAACACTGATATCTTGCATATGTAAAAAATCCTACAACTCAGTGACAATAGTACAGACAGCCCAATTATAAAATGGGCAAAAGATATGAAAAGACAGTTCTCTGAAGAGGAAATACAAATGGCCAGGAAACACATGAAAAAATGTTCAGCTTCATTAGGTATTAGGGAGATGCAAATTAAGACCACAATGAGATACCATCTCACACCGATTAGAATGGCTGCCATTAAACAAACAGGAAACTACAAATGCTGGAGGGGATGTGGAGAAATTGGAACTCTTATTCATTGTTGGTGGGACTGTATAATGGTTCAGCCACTCTGGAAGTCAGTCTGGCAGTTCCTTAGAAAACTAGATATAGAGTTACCATTCGATCCAGCAATTGCACTTCTCGGTATATACCCGGAAGGTCGGAAAGCAGTGACACGAACAGATATCTGCACGCCAATGTTCATATCAGCATTATTCACAATTGCCAAGAGATGGAAACAACCCAAATGTCCTTCAACAGATGAGTGGATAAATAAAATGTGGTATATACACACGATGGAATACTACGCGGCAGTAAGAAGGAACGATCTGGTGAAACATATGACAACATGGATGAACCTTGAAGACATAATGCTGAGCGAAATAAGCCAGGCACAAAAAGAGAAATATTATATGCTACCACTAATGTGAACTTTGAAAAATGTAAAACAAATGGTTTATAATGTAGAATGTAGGGGAACTAGGAATAGAGAGCAATTAAGGAAGGGGGAACAATAATCCAAGAAGAACAGATAAGCTATTTAACATTCTGGGAATACCCAGGAATGACTATGGTCTGTTAATTTCTGATGGGTGTAGTAGGAACAAGTTCACAGAAATGTTGCTATATTGGGTAACTTTCTTGGGGTAAAGTAGGAACATGTTGGAAGTAAAGCAGTTATCTTAGGTTAGTTGTCTTTTACTTACTCCCTTGTTATGGTCTCTTTGAAATGTTCTTTTATTGTATGTTTTTTTTAATTTTTTAATTTTTTTTTAATTTTTCGTACAGTTGATTTAAAAAAAAAAAGTTAAAAAAAAAAAAAAAGGAAAAAAATATGTAGAGCCCCCTTGAGGAGCCTGTGGAGAATGCAGGGGTACTGGCCTACCCCACCTCGATGGTTGCTAACATGACCACAGACATAGGGGACTGGTGGTTTGATTGGTTGAGCCGTTTACCACAGGATTTACCCTTGGGAAGACTGTTGCTGCAAAGGAGAGGCTAGGCCTCCCTATAATTGTGCCTAAGAGTCTCCTCCCGAATGCCTCTTTGTTGCTCAGATGTGGCCCTCTCTCTCTAGCTAAGCCAACTTGGCAGGTGAAATCACTGCCCTCCCCCCTACGTGGGTTCAGACACCCAAGGGAGTGAATCTCCCTGGCAACGTGGAATATGACTCCCGGGGAGGAATGTAGACCCGGCATCATGGGATAGAGAACATCTTCTTGACCAAAAAGGGGGATGTGAAAGGAAATGAAATAAGCTTCAGTGGCAGAGAGATTCCAAAAGGAGCCGAGAGGTCACTCTGGTGGGCACTCTTACGCGCAATTTAGACAACCCCTTTTAGGTTCTAAAGAATTGGGGTAGCTGGTGGTAGATACTTGAAACTATCAAACTACAACCCAGAACCCATGAATCTCAAAGACAGTTGTATAAAAATGTAGCTTATAGGATGCCCGCTGTCACCACTGTTATTCAACATTCTGCTGGAAGTGCTAGCCAGGGCAATCCGGCAAGACAAAGAAATAAAAGGCATCCAAATTGGAAAAGAAGAAGTAAAACTGTCATTGTTTGCAGATGATATGATCTTATATCTAGAAAACCCTGAGAAATCGACGATACAGCTACTAGAGCTAATAAATTTAGCAAAGTAGCGGGATACAAGATTAATGCACATAAGTCAGTAATGTTTCTATATGCTAGAAATGAACAAACTGAAGAGACACTCAAGAAAAAGATACCATTTTCAATAGCAACTAAAAAAATCAAGTACCTAGGAATAAACTTAACCAAAGATGTAAAAGACCTATACAAAGAAAACTACATAACTCTACTAAAAGAAATAGAAGGGGACCTTAAAAGATGGAAAAATATTCCATGTTCATGGATAGGAAGGCTAAATGTCATTAAGATGTCAATTCTACCCAAACTCATCTACAGATTCAATGCAATCCCAATCAAAATTCCAACAACCTACTTTGCAGACTTGGAAAAGCTAGTTATCAAATTTATTTGGAAAGGGAAGATGCCTCGAATTGCTAAAGACACTCTAAAAAAGAAAAACGAAGTGGGAGGACTTACACTCCCTGACTTTGAAGCTTATTATAAAGCCACAGTTGCCAAAACAGCATGGTACTGGCACAAAGATAGACATATAGATCAATGGAATCGAACTGAGAATTCGGAGATAGACCCTCAGATCTATGGCCGACTGATCTTTGATAAGGCCCCCAAAGTCACTGAACTGAGCCATAATGGTCTTTTCAACAAATGGGGCTGGGAGAGTTGAATATCCATATCCAAAAGAATGAAAGAGGACCCCTACCTCACCCCCTACACAAAAATTAACTCAAAATGGACGAAAGATCTCAATATAAAAGAAAGTACCATAAAACTCCTAGACGATAACGGAGGAAAACATCTTCAAGACCTTGTATTAGGCGGCCACTTCCTAGACTTTACACCCAAAGCACAAGCAACAAAAGAGAAAATAGATAAATGGGAACTCCTCAAGCTTAGAAGTTTCTGCACCTCAAAGGAATTTCTCAAAAAGGTACAGAGGCAGCCAACTCAATGGGAAAAAATTTTTGGAAACCATGTATCTGACAAAAGACTGATATCTTGCATATACAAAGAAATCCTACAACTCAGTGACAGTAGTACAGACAGCCCAATTATAAAATGGGCAAAAGATATGAAAAGACAGTTTTCTGAAGAGGAAATACAAATGGCCAAGAAACACATGAAAAAATGTTCAGCTTCACTAACTATTAGAGAGATGCAAATTAAAACCACAATGAGATACCATCTAACACCGGTTAGAATGGCTGCCATTAAACAAACAGGAAACTACAAATGCTGGAGGGGATGTGGAGAAATTGGAACTCTTATTCATTGTTGGTGGGACTGTATAATGGTTCAGCCACTCTGGAAGTCAGTCTGGCAGTTCCTTAGAAAACTAGATATAGAGCTACCATTCGATCCAGCGATTGCACTTCTCGGTATATACCCGGAAGGTCGGAAAGCAGTGACACGAACAGATATCTGCACGCCAATGTTCATAGCAGCATTATTCACAATTGCCAAGAGATGGAAACAACCCAAATGTCCTTCAACAGATGAGTGGATAAATAAAATGTGGTATATACACACGATGGAATACTATGCGGCAGTAAGAAGGAACGATCTGGTGAAACATATGACAACATGGATGAACCTTGAAGACATAATGCTGAGCGAAATAAGCCAGGCACAAAAAGAGAAATATTATATGCTACCACTAATGTGAACTTTGAAAAATGTAAAACAAATGGTTTCTAATGTAGAATGTAGGGGAACTAGCAGTAGAGAGCAATTAAGGAAGGGGGAACAATAATCCAAGAAGAACAGATAAGCTATTTAATGTTCTGGGGATGCCCAGAAATGAATATGGTCTGTTAATTTCTGATGGATATAGTAGGAACAAGTTCACAGAAATGTTGCTATATTATGTAACCTTTTTGGGGTAAAGTAGGAACATGTTGGAAGTAAAGCAGTTATCTTAGGTTAGTTGTCTTTTTCTTACTCCCTTGTTATGGTCTCTTTGAAATGTTCTTTTATTGTATGTTTGTTTTCTTTTTAACTTTTTTTTTCATACAGTTGATTTAGAAAAGAAGGGAAAGTTAAAAAAAAAAAAAAAAAAAACAAGGAAAAAAAAAAAAAAGATGCAGTGCCCCCTTGAGGAGCCTGTGGAGAATGCAGGGGTATTCGCCTACCCCACCTCCATGGTTGCTAACATGACCACAGACATAGGGGACTGGTGGTTTGATGGGTTGAGCCCTCTACCATAAGTTTTACCCTTGGGAAGACGGTTGCTGCAAAGGAGAGGCTAGGCCTCCCTGTATTTGTGCCTAAGAGTCTCCTCCTGAATGCCTCTTTGTTGCTCAGATGTGGCCCTCTCTCTCTGGCTAAGCCAACTTGAAAGGTGAAATCACTGCCCTCCCCGCTACGTGGGATCAGACAACCAGGGGAGTGAATCTCCCTGGCAACGTGGAATATGACTCCCTGGGAGGAATGTAGACCCGGCATCGTGGGACGGAGAACATCTTCTTGACCAAAAGGGGGATGTGAAAGGAAATGAAATAAGCTTCAGTGGCAGAGAGATTCCAAAAGGAGCCGAGAGGTCACTCTGGTGGGCACTCTTACGCACACTTTAGACAACCCTTTTTAGGTTCTAAAGAATTGGGGTAGCTGGTGGTGGATACCTGAAACTATCAAACTACAACCCAGAACCCATGAATCTCGAAGACAGTTGTATAAAAATGTAGCTTATGAGGGGTGACAAAGGGATTGGGAAAGCCATAAGGACCAAACTCCACTTTGTCTAGTTTATGGATGGATGTGTAGAAAAGTAGGGGAAGGAAACAAACAGACAAAGGTACCCAGTGTTCTTTTTTACTTCAATTGCTCTTTTTCACTCTAATTATTATTCTTGTTATTTTTGTGTGTGTGCTAATGAAGGTGTCAGGGATTGATTTAGGTGATGAATGTATAACTATGTAATGGTACTGTAAACAATCGAAAGTACAATTTGTTTTATATAACTGCGTGGTATGTGAATATATCTCAATAAAATGATGATAAAAAATGTAGCTTATGAGGGGTGACAATGGGATTGGGAAAGCCATAAGGACCACACTCCCCTTTGTCTAGTTTATGGATGGATGAGTAGAAAAATAGGGGAAGGAAACAAACAAACAAACAGACAGACAAAGGTACCCAGTGTTCTTTTTTACTTCAATTGCTCTTTTTCACTTTAATTATTATTCTTGTTATTTTTGTGTGTGTGCTAATGAAGGTGTCAGGGATTGATTTAGGTGATGAATGTACAACTATGTAATGGTAATGTGAACAATCAAATGTACGATTTGTTTTGTATGACTGTGTGGTATGTGAATATATCTCAATAAAATGAAGATTTAAAAAAAAAAAAATCCTGCTCTGGCTTCCCATCTCAGTCAGAGGAAAACAGTCACACAGTCCCTTTGCTGTGTCCTTCTGGCTGTTTGCAGGCGCCCAAGCCCACGCCTGCCCCGGGACCCCTGCTCCTGTTTCCGCAGCAGGCGTGTTCTGAGCCCTTTCAGGTCTTGGCTGGGATGTCATCTGCACAGTGGAGTCTACTGAGCTTCACGATACCCCGCACACATGAAGACGTGCCCTCCCAGGCTCCTTTCCAGCTCTGTGCACATCAATAGCAAACATACCTAATTTACTTTTCTTTAAAGCCATTATATTGAGATAAATTCACATACCATAGAGCCCATCTAAAGTGTACAATCACTGTTTTCTAGTATATTCAGAGTTGTGCTTTCATCACAACAGTCAGTTCTAGAACATTTTCACCCTGAAGAGGGTTCACTATTATACAGTTCCATGTTTCATCCTCTGGCTTTCCTCCTAGTGACATACACCACCCTAGACTTCCCCTTTAAACCACAGTCACACCCACATATCATCGCTGTTAGTTACACTATTATGTGCTCCCATCACCTCCATCCATCTCCAAACATTTACAATCACCATTATTACATATTCTGCACAAATTAACCATCATCTCCCCATTCTCTGCCCTCGTTCTGTCTTCTGGTGACCTATGTTCTAGATATTAACTCCATTAGTTTGCTAGTTACAGTTAGTTCATATTAGTGAGGTCCTACAGTATTTGTCCTTTTGTGTCTGACTTATTTTACCCAGTGTCCTCAAGGTTTATCCAAGTGGTCATGTGCATCATGACTTCTTAACAGTTGAATGATATGCTATCATATGTAAATACCACATTTTGCTTATTCATTGGTTGTTGGGCACCTGGGTTGTTTGTATCTTTTGGCAATTGTAAACAATGCAGCTATGAACAATAGTGTGCAAATGTCTGTTTGCATCTCTTCCTTCAGTTCTGAGAAAATACCTAGTAGCGGGATTGCAGTATCATAGGGCAGTTCTACACTTAGCTTCCTGAGGAACCCAGAGCACCATTTTGTATTCCCACTAGCAGTAAGTGTTCTTATATCTCCACATCCTTTCCAACACTTGTACTTTTCTATTTGTTTTTTTTTTTTAATGGTGGTCAGTCTAGTAGGTATGAAATATCTCATTGTGGCTTTCATTTGCATTTCCATAAAAGCTAGTGATGTTGAACATCTTCTCCTGTGTTTCCTCTTTTGAAAAATATTATTCAAGTGTTTTACCCGTTTTTTCATGGGGTTGTCTTTTTGTTGTTGGGCTGTAGGATTCTTACATATCCTAGATATTAAACACTCCTCAGATATGTGGTTTCCAAATTTCTCCCATTTGAGTAGGCTGCCTTTTCACTCTCTTGACAAAGTCCTTTGAAGTGCAGGATATTCAATTTTGAGGAGGTCCCATTTATCTATATTTCTTTTCATTGTTTGTGCTCTGGGTGTAATGTATAATAAACTACCTCCTACCACAAGATCTTGAAGATGCTTTCCTACATTTTATTCCAGAATTCTGTGGTTCTGGCTTTTACATTCAGGTCTGTGATCCTGGTCTTTTTTTTTTTTTTTTTTTTGGATAAGGTGTAAAATAAGGGCCCTCTTTCATTTTTTTGGATATGGATAGCCAGTTTTCCCAGCACATTTGTTGAAGAGACTGCTCTGTTCCAGTTGGGTGGACTTGCAAGTCTTGGCAAAAATCAGTTGACCATAGACATGAGGATCTATTTCTGAATGCTCGATTTGATTCCATTCATCAATGTCTCTCTTTATGCCAATACCATGCTCTTTTTACCACTGTAGCTTTGTAATATGCTTTAAAATCATGAAGTGAGCGTCCTCCCACTTCATATTTTTTTCCAAGATGTTTTTGCCTATTTGGGGCCTCTTACCCTTCCAAACAAATTTGATAATTGGCTTTTCCAATTCTGTAAAGTAGGCTGTTGGAATTTTGATTGTGATTGCTTTGAATCTGTAAGTCAATTTGGGTAGAATTGACATCTTGACAATATTTAGTCTTCCAGTCCATGAACACAGAATGTCCTTCCATTTATTTAGATCTTCTTTGATTTCCCTTAGCAATGCTCTGTAGTTTTCTGAATACAGGTCCTTTACATCTTTGGTTAAGTTTTTTCCTAGTTATTTGGTTCTTTTAGTTGCTGTTGTAATTGGAATTTTTTTCCTGATTTCCTCCTCATATTGCTCATTACTAATGTATGGAAACACTACTGATTTTTTTGTGTTCATCTCATTTCCCACCACTTTGCTGGACTTGTTTATTAGCTCTAGTAGCTTTGTTGTCAATTTTGGGGGCGTTTCTCAGTATAGGATCATAGCACCTGCAAGTATTGAAAGTTTTACTTTTTCCTTTCCAATTTGGATGCCTTTTATTTCTTTGTCTTGCTTAATTGCTCTATCTAGAAATTCCAGCACAGCGTTGAATAACAGTGGTGACAGTGGGCATCCTTGTCTCGTTCCCAATCTCTAGGGGAAAGCTTTCAGCTCTCAAATTGAGTATGATGTTAGCTGTGGGTTTTTCATATATGAAAAATTATCATGTTGAGGAAGTTTCCTTCTATTCCTATTGTTCAAAGTGTCTTTATCATGAAAAGGATGCAGGATTTTGTCAAATGCCTTTTCTGTACCAGTTGAGACAATCGTGTTTCTTCTCCTTTGATTTGTTAATGTGTGGTATGTTACATTAATTGATTTTTCTTATGTTGAACCACCATTGCATACCTGGGATAAAACCCACTTAATCATTAAAACTCATCTTTTAATGTGAAGTTGGATTTGATTTGTAAGTACTTTGCTGAGGATTTTTACATCTATATTCATTAGAGATTGGTCTGTAATTTTATTTTCTTGTGTCTTTACCTGGCTTTGGTATTAGGATGATGTTGACTTCATAGAGTGATTTAAGTAGCATTCCCTTTTCAGTTGCTTTGGAAGAGTTTGAGCAGAATTGGTATTAATTGTTCTTGGAATGATTAGTAGAGTTCGGCTGTGAAGCCATCTGGTCCTGGGCTTTTCTTGTCAGTAGTTTTTTTTTTAATTATTATTTTTGGGTGAGGGGGGAAGAGATGGCCTGGGACTCCCAGATACTGTCAAAGCCTTCCCCAGAGCTGGGGCTCCTCAGATCCCAGGGGTCAAAGGTCCTGGTGGGGGGGCACTGTGTCTCGGGGTGATCAGAGCCCAGTGATGGACATGAGGGGATGTTGGTAGGTTTTTGATGACTGTTTCAGTCTCTTGTGACTGGTCTGTTGAGGTCTTCTATTTCTTCTGGGGTCAGTGTAGACTGTTGTTGTGTTTCTAGGAAACTGTCCATTGCATCTAAGTTGTCTAGTTTTTGGTGTACAGTTGTTCATAGCATCCTCTTGTCTTTTTTATTTCTCTGGGGTCAGTAGTAATGTCCCCCTCCCATTTCTTATGTTATTTATTTGCATCTTCTCTCTCTTTCTTTTTTCTTTGTCAGTCTAGCTAAGTGCTTGTCAATTTTGTTGATCTCAGAGAACCAACTTTTGGTTTTGTTCTCTCTACTAATTTTTTTGTTCTCAATTTCGTTTATTTCTGTTCTAGTGTTTGTTATTTCTTTCCTTCTGCTTGCTTTGGGATTAGTTTGCTATTCTTTTTCTAGTTCCTCCAGGTGTGTAGTTAGATCTTTGATTTGTTAGCTCTTTCTTCCTTTTTAACGTAGGCATTTAGGGCTATAAATTTCCCTCTCAGCAGTGTGTTCCCTGCATCCTGTAAGTTTTGATATGTTGTGATCTTCTTTTCATTTGTCTCAAGATCTTTGTTGATTTCTCTTGCAATTTCTTCCTTGACCCACTGATTGTTTAAGAGGGTGGTGTTCTCCCTTCAAAAATTTGTGAGTTTTCCAGTCCTCTGCCTGGTGTTGATTTCCAGCTTCATTCCAGTATGACCAGAGAAAGTTCTTCTGTATAATTTCAGTCTTTTTACTTTTATCAAGACCCAACATGTGGTGTATCCTGGAGAATGATCCATGAGCACTTGAGAAGAATGTATATCTTGCTGTTTTGGGGTGAAATGTTCAGTATGTGCCTGTTAGGTCTAGTTCATTTATCAAATTATTCAAGGCCTCTGTTTCCTTATTGATCTTCTCGCTAGATGTTCTACCTATTGATGCAAATTGTGTATTGTATTGAAGTCTCCAACTATTACTGTAGATATGTCTATAAATCCCTAACATTTTGCTAGTGTTTGCCTCATGTATTTTGGGGCACCATGGTTAGGTGAATATATATTTATGATATTTCTTCTTGGTAGATTGCTCCTTTCATTAATAT
Organism: Choloepus didactylus; assembly: GCF_015220235.1. Taxonomy (NCBI): domain Eukaryota; kingdom Metazoa; phylum Chordata; class Mammalia; order Pilosa; family Megalonychidae; genus Choloepus; species Choloepus didactylus. The sequence goes on from NC_051334.1 coordinate 167,701,634, forward strand.
ATAATGTCCTTCTTTGTCTCTTATAAGAGCTTTGCATTGTAAGTCTGTTTTGTCCAATATTAGTATAGCTACCCCAGCTTTTTTTTGTTTGTTTTTGTTTTTGTTTTTGTTTTTATACTGTTTGCATGGAAAATCTTTTTCCAGCCTTTCAATTTCAACCTATTTGTGTCCCTGGGTCTAAGGTGAGTCTTTTGTAGACAGCATATAGATGGCTCATTTTTTGTGTGTTTTGTGTGTGTGTGTGTGTGTGTGTGTGTGTGTGTGTGTGTGTGTGTGTGTGTTTTAATCAATTCTGCCTGTCCATGTCTTTTCCTAAGGGAGTTTAATCCATTAACATTCAGTGTTATTATAGTAGTGGAAGTACTTCAGCCATTTTATCCTTTGGCTTTTTTATGTCATTTCTTATTTTTGTCTCTCTTTTTACTTTTTTTAAAATGCAATTTTATTGATATATATTCACATATCATATAATCCATCCAAAATATACATCAGTGGCTCACAGTATCACCAGTTGTGCATTCATCATCACATTAATTTTAGAACATTTTCATTACTCCAAAAACAAAAAATAAAAATAAAGGACACCCAAAACATCCCATATCCCTTATCCCCCTATTATTTATTTTTGTCTTTATTTTATTACTCATCTGCCTGTACATTGGATAAAAAGAGTGTTAGCCACAAGATTTTCAGAATCACACAGACCCATGATAAAAGCTATAACTATATAGCTTTGAAAGGAATATCAATATACATACATAGCTAAGAAGGAATATATAATGCATAAGAATAACCTCTAGAATGACCTCTCAACTCCATTTGAAATCTTTTAGCCATTGAAACTTTATTTTGTTTCATTTCTCTTCCCCCTTTTGTTCAAGAAGGCTTTCTCAATCCCACGATGCCAGGGCCAGGCTTATCCCTGGAAGTCATGTCCCACATTGCCAGGGAGACTTACACCCCTGGGAGTTGTGTCCCACATAGCAGGGAGGCTAGTGAGTTTATTCGCCGAGTTGTATGAGAGAGGCCATATCAGAGCAACAAAAGGGGTTCTCTGGGGGTGATTCTTAGGCATAATTATAAGTAGGCTTAGCTTTTCCTTTGCAGGAATAAGTTTCATAAGGGCAAGCCTCAGGATTGAGGGCTTGACTTATTAAATTGGGAGTCTCTAATGCTTGTGAGAATATCAGGAATTCTCCAGGTGGGGAAGTTTAATATGTCCACCTTTTTCCCCAGACCCTCAAGGGGACTTTGCAAATACTTTTATTTTCTGCCCAAAATACTCTGGGATGTATCAGGGTATTACATCAACCTGTACAGAAAACAAGATCTCATTCCCTATTTTAGGTTCCATGTAGTTACATTGTTTAAATAAAGTGACCATGAAGGTTAAATTAGTGTGCTACAGAAAATATATGTGTTGTACCAAATAAGCATCTCTTAAATAACAGTTAAAACTCAGGAATAGAAGTGACTGCTATAAGAGCTTACAATCTAGGAACCCTTAAAATGAGCCTTATTGAACATTCTGTACCCTTGGGTTGTTGATTGCCCAATCTCTGCCTATATTTTATCCTCTGATAACCTATGCTCTTGAATTCAGTTCTCAGTGCTCATTATAGTTTATATTAGTGAGGCCTTACCACATTTGTCTTTTCGAGTCTGGCTTATTTCACTCAAATAATGTCCTCAAGGTACATTCACCTAGTTGTAGCTTCATTCCTGCTTGCAGCCACTCCATATTCTGTTGAATGTATATACCACAGTTTGCCCTTCTGTTCACCAGTGTATGTCAGTGTACAGTTAGGCCACATCCCTCCATTGCAAATTGTGAATAATGCCACCATAAACACCATTGTGCAAATGCCTGTTCATGTTCCTGCTTTCAGTTTTTTTTTAATTCAATTTTTTTGATACATTCACATACCATGCAGTCACACGAAGTGTACATTCAGTTGTTCACAGTACCATTATATAGTTGTGCATTCATCACCAAAATTAATTTTTGAACATTTTCATGACCACACACACAAAAATAATAATGAGAGAAATTAAAGTGAAAAAGAACAATTTAAAAAAGAACACTGGGTGCTTTTTTTTTCTTTTTTTTTTTTTTGTCCCCAATTTTCTATTCATCCATCTGTACACTGGACAAAGGGGAGTGTGGTCCATATGGCTTTCCCAATCACATTGTCACCCATCATATACTACATTATTATACAATTGTCTTCAAGATTCAAGGGTTCTGTGTTATAGTTTCATAGTTTCAGGTATTTACTGCTAGGTATTCCAATTCATTAGAATCTAAAAGGGTTGTCTATATTGTGCATAAGAGTGCCCACCAGAGTGACCTCTCAGCTCCTTTTGGAATCTCTCTGCCACTGAAGCTTATTTCATTTCCTTTCACGTCCCCCTTATGGTCAAGAAGGTGTTCTCTATCCCATGATGCCGGGTCTAGATTCCTCCCTGGGAGTCATATTCCACGTTGCCAGGGAGATTCACTCCCCTGGGTGTCTGATCCCACGTAGGGAGGGGGGCAGTGATTTCAGCTGCCAAGTTGGCTTAGCTAGAGAAAGAGGGCCACATCTGAGCAACAAAGAGGCATTCAGGAGGAGGCTCTTAGACACAATTATAGGCAGGCCTAGCCTCTCCTTTACTGCAACAGTTTCCTCAAGGGCAAGTCCTGTGGTAGAGGGCTCAGCCCATCAAACCACCAGTCCCCTATGTCTGTGAGCACATCAGCAACCATCAAGGTGGGGAAGCCCAACACCCCTGCATTCTCCACCAGCTCCTCAGGGGGGCTCTGCATATTTTTTTCATTTTTTTGTTTTTGTTTTTTTTAATAAACTTTTTTTTAAATTAACTATATCAAAAAAAAATTTTTTAAAACATACAATAAAAAATTATTTCAAACAAACCGTAACAAGGGAGTGAGAAAAAGACAACTAACCTAAAATAACTACTTTACTTTCAACATGTTCCTACTCTACCCCAAGAAAATAACCTAATGTAGCAACATTTCTGTGAACTTGTTCCTACCATACCCACCAGAAATTAATAAACCACAGTAATTCCTAGGCTTTCCCAGAACATTAAATTTACCCACGATAGCTTACCTGTTCTTATTGGGTTATTGTTCCCCCTTCATTAATTGCTTACTATTGCTATTTCCCCTACATTCTACATTATAAACCATTTATTTTACATTTTTCAGTGTTCACATTAGTGGTAGCATATAATATTTCTCTTTTTGTGCCTGGTTTTCAGCATTATGTCTTCAAGGGTCATCCATGTTGTCATATGTTTCGCGACATCATTCCTTCTTACTGCTGCTTAGTATTCCATCATGTGTATATACCACATTTTATTTATCCACTCATCTGTTGAAGGACATTTGGGTTGTTTCTATCTCTTGGCAATTGTGAATAACACTGCTATGAACATTGGCATGCAGACATCTGTGTCACTGCATTCAGATCTTTCTGGTATATACCGAGAAGTGCAGTTGCTGGGTTGAAGGGTAACTCTATGTCTAGCTTTCTAAGGAACTGCCAGACTGACTTCCAGAGTAGCTGAACCATTATACAGTCCCATCAACAATGAATAAGAGTTCCAGTTTCTCCACATCCTCTCCAGCATTTGTAGTTTCCTGTTTGTTTAATGGCAGCCATTCTAATTGGTATGAGATGGTATCTTGTTCTGGTCTTAATTTGAAACTCTCTAATAGGTAGTGAAGCTGAACATTTTTTCATTTGTTTATTGGCCACTTGTATTTTCTCTTCAGAGAACTGTCTTTTCATATCTTTCGCCCATTTTATAATTGGGCCGTCTATACTATTGTCATTGAGTTGTAGGACTTCTTTATATATGCAAGATATCAGTCTTTTGTCAGATACATGGTTTCCAAAATATTTTTCCCATTGAGTTGGCTACCTCTTCAACTTTTTGACAAATTTCTTTGAGGTAGAGAAACTTCTAAGCTTGACGAGTTCCCATGTATCTTATTTTTTCTTTTGTTGCTTGTGTTTTGGGTGTAAGGTCCAGGAAGTGGCCGCCTAATACAAGGTCTTGAAGATGTTTCCCTACATTATCTTCTAGGAGTTTTATGGTACTGTCTTTTATATTGAGATCTCGGATCCACTTTGAGTTAATTTTCATGTAGGGTGTGAGGTAGGGGTCCTCTTTCATTCTTTCGGATACGGATATCCAACTCTCCCAGCCCCATTTGTTGAAAAGACTGTTATGTCCCAGTTCTGTGACTTTGGTGGCCTTATCAAAGATCAGTCGGCTGTAGATCTGGGGGTCTATTTCCAAATTCTCAATTCGATTCCATTGTGCCAGTACCATGCTGTTTTGTCTTCTGTGGCTTTATAATAAGCTTCAAAATCAGGGAATGTAAGTCCTCCCACTTCGTTTTTCTTTTTTAGAGTGTCTTTAGCAATTTGAGGCATATTCCCTTTCCAAATAAATTTGATAACTAGCTTTTCCAAGTCTGAGAAGTAGGTCGTTGGAATTTTGATTGGGATTGCTTTGAATCTGTTAGATGAGTTTGTGTTGAATTGACATCTTCATGACATTTAGCCTTCTTATCCATGAACATGGAGTATTTTTCCATCTTTTAAGGCCCTTTTCTATTTCTTTTAGTCGGGTTATGTAGTTTTCTTTGTATAGGTCTTTTACAACTTCGGTTAAGTTTATTCCTAGGTACTTGGTTTTTTTTTTTAGTTGCTATTGAAAGTGGTATCTTTTTCTTGAGTTGTCTCTTCACTTTGTTCATTTCTAGCATATAGAAACATTACTGACTTATGTGCATTAATCTTGTATCCTGCTACATTGCTAAATTTGTTTATTAGCTCTAGTAGCTGTATCATCAATCTCTCGGGGTTTTCCAGATATAAGATCATATCATCTGCAAACAATGACAGTTTTACTTCTTCCTTTCCAATTTGGATGGCTTTTATTTCTTTGTCTTGCTGGATTGCCCTGGCTAGCACTTCTAGCACAATGTTGAATAACAGTGGTGACAGCGGGCATCCTTGTCTCATTCCTGATTGTAGAGGGAAGGCTTTCAGTCTCTTGCCATTGAGTACTATGCTGGCTGTGTGTTTTTCATATATGCTCTTTATCATATTGAAGAAATTTCCTTCAATTCCTACCTTTTGAAGTATTTTTATCAAAAAGGTGTGTTGGATTTTGTCGAATGCTTTTTCAGCATCTATTGAGATGATCATTTGATTTTTCTCTTTTGATTTGTTAATGTGTTGTAATACGTTGATGTTCCTATGTTGAACATCCTTGCATGTCTGGAATGAGTCCCACTTGGTCATGGTGTATGATTCCTTTAATGTGCCTCTGGATTCGATTTGCAAGTATTTTGTTGAGAATTTTTGCATCTATATTCATTAGGGAGATTGGCCTGTAGTTTTCTTTTTTTGTAACATCTTTGCCTGGTTTTGGTATTAGACTGATGTTAGCTTCATAAAATGAATTAGGTAGTGTTCCATTTTCTTTGATGTTTTGAAAGAGTTGAAGTAAGATTGGTGTCAGTTCTTTTTGGAAAATTTGGTAGAATTCCCCTGTGAAGCCATCTGGCCCTGGGCATTTATTTGTGGGAAGCTTTTTGATGACTGATTGGATCTCTTTGCTTGTGATTGATTGGTTGAGGTCTTCTGCTTCTTCTCTGGTCAGTCTAGGTTGTTCATGTATTTCCAGGAAATTGTCCATTTCCTCTTCATTATCCAGTTTGTTGGCATATAGTTGTTCATAGTATCCTCTTATAATTTTTTTAGTTTCTTTGGGATCCCCATTAGTGTCACCTTTCTCATTCATTATTTTGTTTATATGGGTCTTGTCTCTTTTTGATTTTGTCAGTCTAGCTAGGGGCTTGTCAATCTTGTTGATCTTCTCAAAGAACCAACTTTTGGTGTTATTTATTCTCTCTTGTTTTTTTTTCCCTTTGTCATTTATTTCTGCTTTAATCCATGTTATTTCTTTTCTTCTACTTGGTTCAGGATTAGTTTGCTGTTCATTTTATAGCTTCTTCAGTTGGTCCATTAGTTCTTTGATTTTAGCTCTTTCTTCTTTTTTGATATATGTGTTTAGTGCTATAAATTTCCCCCTCAGCACCGCTTTTGCTGCATCCCATAGGTTTTGGTATGTTGTGTACTCATTTTCATTCATCCCTATATATTTAGCAATTTCTCTTGCTATTTCTTCAACCCACTGATTGTTTAGGAGCATGTTGTTTAACCTCCAGGTATTTGTGAATTTTTTAAGTCTCTGTTGGTTATTGACTTCTAATTGTATTCCATTGTGATCAGAGAATGTGCTTTGAATAATTTCAATTTTTTAAAATTTATTGAGGCTTGTTTTATGTCCCAGCATATGATCTATTCTGGAGAAAGTTCTGTGAGCACTAGAGAAGAATGTGTATCCTAGTGATTTGGGATGTAATGTTCTATATATGTCTGTTAAATCCAATTCATTTATCGATTGTTTAGGTTTTCAATTTCCTTATTTGTCTTCTGTCTGGTTAATCTATCTATAGGAGAGGCTGTTGTGTTGAAGTCTCCCACAATTATTGTGGAAACATCAGTTGCTTCTTTTAGTTTTGCTAGTGTTTGTCTCATATATTTTGTGGCACCTTGATTGGGTACATAAACATTTATGATTGTTATTTCATCTTGTTGAATTGCCCCTTTTATATAGTATGTAGTGGCCTTCTTTTTCTCTCATAACATCCTTGCATTTAAAGTCTGTTTTATCTGAGATTGATATTGCTACTCCTGCTTTCTTTTGGCTGTAGCTTACATAAAATACTTTTTTCCATCCTTTCACTTACTATTTCTTTGTGTCTCTGTGTCTAAGATGAGTCTCTTGCATGCAACATATTGATGGTTCATATTTTTTGATCCATTCTGCCAATCTTTATCTTTTAATTGGGGAGTTTAATCCATTTACATTGAGCGTTATTGCTGTGAAGGCATTTCTTGAATCAGCCATCCTATCGTTTGGTTTATGTTTGTTAGATATATTTTTTTTCCTCTCTCTTAATGTCCTTTAATGTACCCATACTGAATCTCTTTAGTACTGAACCTTTCTCCATATCTCTCTCTCCTTTCTGTTTCTCTGTTGGTAGGGCTCCCTTTAGTATCTCAAGTAGGGCAGGTCTCTTGTTAGCAAATTCTCCTAGCATTTGTTTGTCTGTGAAAAATTTAAGCTCTCCCTCAAATTTGAAGGAGAGCGTTTCTGGATAAAGAATTCTTGGTTGGCATTTTTTCTCTCTCAGAATTTTAAATATGTCATGCCACTGCCTTCTTGCCTCCATGGTGGCTGCTGAATAGTCACTACTTAGTTTTATGCCATTTCCTTTGTAAGTGGTGAATTGTGTTTCTTTTGCTGCTTTCAGAACTCGCTCCTTCTCTCCAGTATTTGACAATCTGATCAGAATATGTCTCAGGGTGGGTTTATTTGGATTTATTCTATTTGGAGTTCACTGGGTATTTATGATTTGTGTATTTATGGTATTTAGAAGATTTGGGAAGTTTTCCCCAACAATTTCTTTGAATACTCTTTCTAGACCTTTACCCTTCTCTTCCCCTTATGGAACACCAGTGACTCTTAAATTTGGATGTTTTTTATTATGTATCGTATCCCTGAGGTCCGTTTCAATTTTTTCAATTTTTTCCCCATTCTTGCTTTTGTTCTTTCATTATCTGTTCTGTCGCCCTCGAGGTCACTGATTTGTTGTTCAGCTTCCTCTAGTCTTGTACTATGAGTATCCAGAATCTTTTTAATTTGGTTGGCAGTTTCTTTTATTTCCATAAGATTGTCTATTATTCCATTTACTCTTGCAATTTCTTCTTTATGATCTTCTAGGGTCTTCTTCATGTCCTTTATATCCTGTGCCATACTCTCGTTGTTTGTCTCTAGTTCTTTGATTAATTGTTCCAAGTACTGTGTCTCCTCTGATCTTTTGATTTGGGTGTTTGGGTTTGGGTTATCCATATTGTCTGGTTTTTTCATATGCTTTAAAATTTTCTGTTGTTTTTAGACTCTTGGCATTTGCTTAACTTGTTAGGGTTCTTTTAGGATATGTAGACTGATTCAAACACTTATCTCTGATTTGTTAGATCTGCAGCTTGGTGGCATACACTTTCTCTAACTAACCAGCAGGTGGCATCCGCGAGCCACCTATTCCCCTCAAGCCAGTTCTCCCCAACTTTGTCTTTGTGGTGCGTGGGGGTGTGAGTCTTGTGGGGGTCCGATTGGCGCACAAGTTTTCGTGTGTAATTGTTGCTGCCCGATCTGAATGTGGGGCTTGTGTCTGAGGGTTAGGAAGGGAAGGCGACTAATAATCAAACCTCCCAGGTGTTCCTGGAGATTTAAAGCTGTTGCAATAGTCTAATCCTTCAGTTCATTCTCACTACAGTTTGTCTCTGCTGCTGACCCACAAGTCCTTGGTATTGGCGTATGGTCCCTGGGACTTGTGATTGGGTCCCTCTTCCAAGCTGTACTCTTCTAGGGCCTCTGCTGAGGGACGGCTGTGCTATGTCACAGGTGAGCGCCATCCCCCAAGGGAAGTTCTGGACTGCAGGGCTGTGTAGGGGCATTCCCAGCCTGCTGAAAGAATTGCTGAATGGGGTGTGCTAATTTCCCCCTTTTCACACAGCTCTGCCTTTCCAGCTCTGGGGCAATTAGCTTCGGGTGGGCGAAAGGCTATTGTCCATGCCAGATATTGTGGCGTGTAAGCGTGTTGTTGGAAACACTTCCTGTCACACTGGGTTGTTTGGGGCAGCTCTGGGCTGTGGCATTGGTGCTGGGCAGGAGCATTCCCAGCCCACTGGGAAGATGGCTGTAAGGGGACGCCCCCCCCCCTTTTTCTTGGGAAGTTATAGTGTTTAGCGACTTTTCTCAGCCACTAGACTTGTTGCTTTGTCTCTCAGAGCTGTCTTAGCTCTGCTCTTGCCTGGGCCCAAATTGCAAGTCTTTGAGGCTTTCTGTAAATGGCTACTTAGAGTAATTGTTTTAGAAAAAGAGAAAAAGATTTAAGAAAAAGAAAAGGAAGTGCCCTCCTTGCAGATCTAGTGGGCTATTGAAATGCTAAGAGACAAGGAGATTAGGGCCATTAAGGAGCAATCAAGAAAGCAGAGAAACTGGCTCTTCAGACAAGGGTCCTTGACTCCTGGATTTGCATATATGCCTGATTCTGTTTGAGCCCTGCCCTTCTCCGTTTTGTGTTCACTGGAACTCCAAAAAGTCTCTGAGTCTTTTTGTTGTTGTTGTTGTTGTTTTGCTGTTTTTGCTAGCCCTATCTCCTCTCTGCCTGGCTGAATGCTCCCGGATTCTCCGGTGTCAGGTCTCAGTCTGTCTGTGTTTGGACTTTGGATCAGCAGTCTGAGTTTTCAATCAGAGCCGCAACTGCAGTTCTCCCTCCTGGTTCCCAGCACTGATGGCCCCTCCTCCCACAGGACTGAGCCTGGCAGGGAGGGGAGCAGGTCCCCTGGCTACGAGAACTTACAGATTTCACTGATCTCAGCTGTTGCACACATTCGTGAGTGTTTTATGAAGTATGTCCAAAGTCATACTGCTCTGCGATATCCAGTCCATGCGGTTCCTGGCTTCCTACCTACTACCCTGGAGGAGTAACTAAAACCCACACGTCACCACTCCACCATCTTGCCTGATTCTTCACAAATTTATCTTTTAAGACACATGCTTTAAAGTATATATCAAATTACAGGGTTGCAGATCATATGGCAACCCTATACTTAGCCTCCTGTGGAATGACCACACTGCCCTCCAGAGGGGCTGCACCGTTCTACTTCACTACCAGCAGTGAATAGGTACATCCCTCTCTCTCTCTACATGTCCTCCAGCACTTGTATCTTTCTGTTTATTTTTTAAACAGTTTTATTCACACACCCTACAGTTCATCCTAAGTGTACGATCAGTGGTTTCTGGTATAATCACATAATTATGCATTCAGTACCACGATCTATATGAGAACATTTCCATTTCTTCCACAAAGAAGCGGAAGAAAAAAAAATAAAAGAATAAAAAATAAAAAGGAGAAACAAGAAGACTCCCATATCCCTCCCTTATATCCCCCTCTTACTGACATTTAGCTTTGGTATATTGCCTTCTCTACAATTAATGGAAGAATATCGTAATGTTACTATTAACTATAGACCCTAGTTTGCATTGATTTTATGTTTTCCATATAACATCCCATTTTTAACACCTTGGAATGGTGATATTCACTTTTCTCCCTCATGTAAAAACTTTCTTATATCTGTACATTTAATCATCATCATTGTCAGCTCTAGGTTTCTCTAAACAGTCCCAGTTTTTATTCTCTGTCTTTCCTTCTGGTGTCATACATGCCCCCAGCCTTCCTCTTTCAATCATACACTCAGCTTTGTTCATTATGCTTACAATATTGTGCCACCATCAATAGTACTTTGCTATCTATTTCTGGATCTTTACAGTCAATCTTGTTGAACATTCTATGCTCCTTCCGCATCAAATGCCCAATATCTATTCTCTTTCTACCTCCTGATAACTTGTGTTCTTAATTTTAACTCTCAGAGTTTGCTCATTATAGTTAATTCATATTAATGAGACCATACCATATTTGTCCTTTTATATGTGGCTAATTTCACTCAAAATAATGTCCTCAAAGTTTATGCACATTGTTGTATATGTTGTGACTTTATTCTGTCTTAGAGCTGCGTAACGTTCCATCGTATGTATATGCCACAGTTTGTTTATCCAGTCCTCTGTTGATAGATACTTGGGCTGTTTGCATCTCTTAGCAGTCGTGAATGATGCCACTATAAACATTGGTGTGCAAATGTCCATTTGTGTCTTAGCTTTCACTTCTTCCAAGTATATACCTAATAATGGGATTGCTGGATTATTTGGCAATTCTGTACCTAGCTTTTTGAGAAACTGCCAAACTGCCTTCCAGGGCGGTTGTACCAGTGTACATTCCCACCAACAGTGAGTAAGTGTGCCTTTTTATCCACATCCTCTCCAGCACTTGCAGTTTTCTGGGTTTTTTTTTTTTTTTTTTTTTTTTTTGCTTTTTGCTAATGGCCATTATAGTAGGGGGGATATGGTGTCTCATTATGCTTTTGAATTGCATTTCCCTAATAGCTAATGAAGTTGAGCCTTTTTTTGTATGTTTTTGAGCCCTCTGTATTTCCTCTTTGGAAAAGTGTCTTTTGCCCACTTTTTAATTGAGTTGTTTGTCTTTCTGTTGTTGAGTTATAGGATCTCTTTATATATTGTGGATATTAAACCCTTACTGATAGGTGATTTCCAGATAATTGTCTCCCATTGTGTAGGCTGCCTTTTCAGTTTTCTGGCAGAGTCCTTTGATGCACAAAAGTGTTTAATTTTGAGGAGATCCCATTTATCTATTTCTTCTTTTATTGTTCTTGCTTTTGGTGTAAGGTCTAGGAAACCCCCTCCTATCACCAGATCTTTTAAGATATTTCCCTACCTTTTCTTCTAAAAGTTTCATGGTCTGATCCATTCTGAGTTAATTTTTTAAATCATATTTTATATTGTAGAATGTAACATATGTACATAAATGTGATAACTTTCCAAGTGCAATTTAAGAAGTAGTTAGCAAATATCAAAGAATACCATAGGTCACAATTCCACAGTTTCAGTTATTTCCTTACTGTGAAATTTAACATATATACAAAAAGGTAATATCTTTCAAAGTATGATTTAACAAGTGGATATATACATATATGTAGGAAATTTCCAAAGTTATTGTGAGTTATATCATAGTTTCAGTTATTTCCTTACATTGTGAGATATAACATATATAGAAAAAGGTATAGCTTTCAAATTACAATTCAACAAGTAGCTATAGAATAAACTTCAAAGGATGCTATGGATTACAGTTCCACCATTTCAGTTTTCTTCTAACTATTCCAACACCCTAGCAACTAAGAAAAACAAAATTATATAAAGATTCAGCATTTATAATCCTCCGTTAAGTTCTATCTTGTCTGTTGCTACCCCTTCCTCTAGTTCAGTCACTTCCCTGATCTTCAGGGATGTCCAGTCAGCAGTCACCCCAACCTGTCCATGCTGAAAAGGGGTGTCAACCTTATGAGCAAAGGGGACACATCTAGTTGATGTTCTTGAAGGGGCTATTGCCTCTGGGTTTGGGGACATGGCTGGCATAGGAGCACTCTGGAGGATTTAAGTTTCTGATGAATAAACTTAGTAAATGAAACTTTTATAGAGTCTCAGATAGGGATCTGGGTATTCTTTAAGGTTTTTAGGACTACTGTTGACTTGGGCTTATCATATTGTGGTCATTTGGCATATCTAGGTGAAGCTTGCATAGGAGTAACCTCCAGGACAGCCTCTTCACTCTATTTGAATTCTCTTAGCTTATTTTGTTGCCTTTCTTTTCCCCCTTTTGTTGAAAAAGGCATTACCAATCCCTCAATGCCAGGGTCAGGCTCATTCCCGGAATCCATGTCCCACATCATCAGGAAGGCTCATTCGTCTTGGGGGTCCTGTCCCATGTTGGGGGAGCGTGATGAATTTATTTGTTGAGTTAGACTTAGAAAGTCCACATTTGAGCAACAAAAGAGGTTCTCTGGAGGTGACTCCCAGTCATAATTACATGTGGGCTTAGCCTCCTTTTTGCAACCATAAATTTCACCTGAGCAAGCCTCAATATTGAGGGCTTGACTTACAAAATAGAGGGTTCCTAAGTTCACATAGCATATGTTATGTCCACGATAAACTATCCGTATCTCACATTATCATCACTTAGTTGTACAATCCTTATAACTCCATTTTAAACAATTCTCATGACCCAAAACATCTTGTAGCTCTTGTCAGCCCTTAATTATTTGTCCCTAGTATTTGTGTAATACTAGTACGGTATTCCAATTAATTAGAGTCCCTAGTATGCAATATGTAGATTTTTCCCGCATGCCCTTCTGTTGTCAACTTTCTGTGCTAGTGTTATAACTTAAAAGTATGTCAAGCAAGTACCTATCTATATTTGTGGTGTTGGTCTGTGGAAAACATGCCTTTAAACAACCCCTTTCAATCCTATTCGCCTTCAGTACAGCTCTGATACTTATAATCCCATTAACAAACAATCGTCACCCCTATCCATTCCCATACCTTTGAATTCACCACCATTAACATATCTGAACATATTAGGTTATCATTCCCCCTCACTAGCTTCTGTCTATCACTAGGTCACCAATATTCTTATAAGACATTGATTTTACATTGTTCAGATAGTTCATAGAAGTGGTAAAATACAATATCCTCTCCTTTTGCATCTGAGTTATTTCACTCGGAATTATATCTTCAAGGTTCATCCAGGTTGCCATATGTTTCAGGACCTTGTTGCTTCTTATTGCTGCATAGTATTCCATCATATGTATTTACCACATTTTGTTAATCGAGTCGTCTGTTGAAGGACACTTGGATTGTTTCTGTCTCTTGGCAATTGTGGACAATGATGCTGTGAACATCAGTGTACAAATGCCTGTTCGTGTCATTTTTCAGGTCTTCTGGATATATACCAAGAAGTGGAATTTCTGGATCATAATTCAATATCTAGTTTTCTGAGAAATCGCCAGACTGTTTTCCGGAGCAGCTGTAACATTATACAGTCCCACCAGCAATGAGTAAGAGTTCCAGTTTCTCCACATCCTCTCCAGCATTTGTAGTTTCCTGTTTGTTTAATGGCAGCCATTCTTACTGGTGTGAGATGATATCTCATTGTGTCTTAATTTGCATTTCCCTAATAGCTAGTGAAGATGAACATTTTTTCATGTGTTTTTTAGCCATTTGTGTTTCCTCTTTGGAGAAATGTCTTTTCATGTCTTTTGCCCATTTTATAATTGAGCTGTTTGTACTATTGTCATTGAGTTGTAGGATTTATTTATATATGCAAGATATCATTCTCTTATCAGATACATGGTTTCCAAATATTTCTCCCATATCATTGGCTACCTCTTCACCTTTTTGACAAATTCCCTTGAGGTGCAGAAGCTTTTGATTTTGAGGAGTTCCCATTTATCTATTTTTTCTTTCATTGCTTGTGCTTTGGGTATAAGGTCTAAGAAGCAACCTCTTATTACTAGGTCTTGAAGATGTTTCCCTACATTATCTTCTAGGAGTTTTATGGTACTGTCTCTTACATTGAATTCTTTGATGCACTTTGAGTTAGTTTTGATATAGGATGTGAGGTAAGGGTCCTCTTTCATTCTTTTTGTTATGGATATCCAGTTCTCCCAGCCCCATTTATTGAAGAGACTGTTCTGTCCCAGTTCAGTGGATTTGGGGGCCTTATCAAAAATCAGTCTACCATACGTCTGGGGGTCTATTTCTGAACTCTCAATTCTATTCCATTGATCAATATGTCTATCTTTATGCCAATACCATGCTGTTTTGACCAGTGTAGCTTTATGTAGACTTCAGAGTCCTGAAGTTTAAGTCCTCCCACTTCGTTCCTCTTTTTTTAGGATATTTTTGGCAATTCTAGGCCCCTTTCCCTTCCAAATAAATTTGATAACTAGCTTTTCCAAGTCTGCAAAGTAGGTTTTTGGAATTTTGATTGGAATTGCGTTGAAACTGTAGATCAGTTTGGGTAGAATTGACATCTTAACAATGTTTAGTCTTCCTATCCATGAGCATGGAATATTTTTCCACTTATTTAGGCCCTTTTTAAATTTCTCTTGGTAAAATTTTGTAGTTTTCTGTGTAGAGGTCTTTTGTGTCCTTGGTTAAGTTTATTCCTAGGTACTTGATTTATTTAGTTGCTGTTGTGAATGGAATTTTTTGATTGCCTCTTCAGTTAGGTCATTACTAGTGTATAGGATCATTACCAATTTATGTGCATTAATCTCATATCCTGCCACTGTGATGAATGTTTATTAGTTTAAGTAGCTTTGAGGTCAAATTCTAAGGATGTTTCATGTATAAGATCATATCATCTACAAATAATGACAGTTTTACTTCTTCCTTTTCAATTTGTATGCCTTTTATATCTTTATCTTGGCAAATTGCTCTGGCTAGAACTTCTAGCACAATGTTGAATAATAGAGGTGACAGTGGGCATCCTTGTCTCATTCCTGATCTTAGGGGAAGGTTTTCAGCCTCTCACCATTGAGTACTATGCTGGCTGTGGGTTTTTCATATATGCCCTTTATCATATTGGGGACGTTTCCTTCAATTCTTACCTTTTGAAGTGTTTTTATCACAAAGAGATGTTGAATTTTTTCAAATGCTTTTTCAGCATCTGTCAGGATGATCATTTGATTTTTCCCTTTTGATTGATTCATGTGTTGAATTACATTAATTGATTTTCTTATGTTGAACCACCCTTGCATGCCAGGAATGAACTCCACTTGGTTGTGCTGTATAATTCTTTTAATGTGCCTTTGGATTCGATTTGCAGGTATTTTCTTTAGGATTTTTGCATCTATATTCGTTAGGGAGATTGACCTATAGATTTCCTTTTTTGTAGTGTCTTTATCTGGTTTTGGTATTAGAGTGATATTAGCTTCATAAAATGAGTTAGGTAGTGTTCCTTTTTCTTCAATTTTTTGAAAGAGTTTAAACAGGAATGGTGTCAATTCTTTTTGGAAAGTTTGGTAAAATTCCCCTGTGAAGCCATCTGGCCCTGGGCTTTTATTTATAGGTAGATTTTTGATGAATGAATGGGTCTCTTTGCTTGTGATTGGTTTGTTGGGTCAGTCAAGTTTGTTCATGTGTTTCTAGGAAATTATCCATTTCCTCTAAATTTTCTATCTTGTTGGCATACAGTTCATAGTATCCTCTTATGATTTTTTTTTATTTCTTTAGGATCTGTAGTAATTATCCCACACTCATTTCTGATTCTGTTTATTTGTGTCTTTTCTCTTTTTGACTTTGTCAGTCTAGCTAAGGGTCTGTCTTTTGGTCTCTTTGTGTCACAGGGTCTAAGATGAGTCTCTTGTAAACAGCATATCACTGGGTCATATTTTTTAATCCATTTTTAATCTTTAAATTGGAGAGTTTAATCCATTCACATTCAAAGTTATTACTGTGAAGGAAGTTCTTGAATCAGCCATCTTATCCTTTAGCTTTTAGTTGTTAGATCTATTTTTTCCCTCTCTTTTTTGCCTTTAAGTCACCCTTTCTGATAACTCTTTAGTTCTGTGCTCTTCTCCAGACCTCTCCTTTCTTTTTTTTCTCAGCTGGTAGAGCTCCCTTTAGTATTTCTTGCAGGGCAGGTCTCTTGTTAAATTATCTCAGCATTTGTTGTCTGTGAAAATTTTAAACTCTCCCTCAATTTTGAAGGAGAGCTTTGATGGATAAAGAATTGTTGTCTGGTAATTTTTCTCTTCTAGAATCTTAAATATGTCATTCCACTGCCTTATTTCCTCCATGGTGGCTGCTCAGTAGTCACTGCTTAGTCTTATGTTCTTTCCCTTGTATGTGGTGAATGGCTTCTCTCTTGCTGCTTTCAGCAGTTTTTCCTTCTCTTCAGCATTTGACAATCTAATCAGTATATGTCTTGCAATAGGTTTATTTGGATTTATTCTATTTGGAGTTCATTCGCCATCTTTAGTTTGCATATTTATGTCATTTAGAAGGGTTGGGAAGTTTTCCCCAACAATTTCTTCAAATACTCTTCCTAGCCCTTTACTCTTTCTTCCCCTTCTGGAACTGCAATGATTCTTATATTGGTGCGCTTTGTGTTGTGTATCATTTCCCTCAGATCCATTTCAATTTTTTTAAATTTTTTTTCAGCATTTATTCTTTTCTGCTTTCACTTTCTGTCCCCTGATCCTCGAGGTCACTTATTTGTTTCTTTGCCTCTTCAAATCTGAATCTGCTGTTATATGTCTCAAGAATATTTTTAATTTGATTAACAGTATCTTTTTTTTTTTTATTTTTTTTTATTTATTTATTTTTTTTAATCATCATTTTGTTGAGATATATTCACATACCACGCAGTCATACAAAACAAATTGTACTTTCGATTGTTTACAGTACCATTACATAGTTGTACATTCATCACCTAAATCAATTCCTGACACCTTCATTAGCACACACACAAAAATAACAAGAATAATAATTAGAGTGAAAAAGAGCAATTGAAGTAAAAAAGAACACTGGGTACCTTTGTCTGTTTGTTTGCTTCCCCTACTTTTCTACACATCCATCCATAAACTAGACAAAGTGGAGTTTGGTCCTTATGGCATTCCCAATCCCACTGTCACCCCTCATAAGCTACATTTTTATACAACTGTCTTCGAGATTCATGGGTTCTGGGTTGTAGTTTAATAGTTTCAGGTATCCACCACCAGCTACCCCAATTCTTTAGAACCTAAAAAAGGTTGTCTAAAGTGTGCGTAAGAGTGCCCACCAGAGTGATCTCTCGGCTTGTTTTGGAATCTCTCTGCCACTGAAGCTTATTTCATTTCCTTTCACATCCCCCTTTTGGTCAAGAAGATGTTCTCCATCCCACGATGCCGGGTCTACATTCCTCCCCGGGAGTCATATTCCACGTTGCCAGGGAGATTCACTTCCCTGGGTGTCTGATCCCACGTAGGGGGGAGGGCAGTGATTTCACCTTTCAAGTTGGCTTAGCCAGAGAGAGAGGGCCACATCTGAGCAACAAAGAGGCATTCAGGAGGAGACTCTTAGGCACAAATACAGGGAGGCCTAGCCTCTCCTTTGCAGCAACCGTCTTCCCAAGGGTAAAACTTATGGTAGAGGGCTCAACCCATCAAACCACCAGTCCCCTATGTCTGTGGTCATGTTAGCAACCATGGAGGTGGGGTAGGCGAATACCCCTGCATTCTCCACAGGCTCCTCAAGGGGGCACTACATCTTTTTTTTTTTTTCCTTGTTTGTCTTTTATCTTCATTTTTTTTTTTTTTAACTTTCCCTACTTTTTTAAATCAACTGTATGAAAAAAAAAACTTAAAAAGAAAACAAACATACAATAAAAGAACATTTCAAAGAGACCATAACAAGGGAGTAAGAAAAAGACAACTAACCTAAGATAACTGCTTAACTTCCAACATGTTCCTACTTTACCCCAAGAAAGTTACATAATATAGCAACATTTCAGTGAACTTGTTCCTACTACATCCATCAGAAATTAACAGACCATAGTCATTTCTGGGCATCCCCAGAACGTTAAATAGCTTATCTGTTCTTCTTGGATTATTGTTCCCCCTTCCTTAATTGCTCTCTACTGCTAGTTCCCCCTACATTCTACATTATAAACCATTTGTTTTACATTTTTCAAAGTTCACATTAGTGGTAGCATATAATATTTCTCTTTTTGTGCCTGGCTTATTTCGCTCAGCATTATGTCTTCAAGGTTCATCCATGTTGTCATATGTTTCACCAGATCGTTCCTTCTTACTGCCGCGTAGTATTCCATCGTGTGTATATACCACATTTTATTTATCCACTCATCTGTTGAAGGACATTTGGGTTGTTTCCATCTCTTGGCAATTGTGAATAATGCTGCTATGAACATTGGCGTGCAGATATCTGTTCGTGTCACTGCTTTCCGATCTTCCGGGTATATACCGAGAAGTGCAATCGCTGGATCGAATGGTAGCTCTATATCTAGTTTTCTAAGGACTGCCAGACTGACTTCCAGAGTGGCTGAACCATTATACAGTCCCACCAACAATGAATAAGAGTTCCAATTTCTCCACATCCCCTCCAGCATTTGTAGTTTCCTGTTTGTTTAATGGCAGCCATTCTAACCGGTGTTAGATGGTATCTCATTGTGGTCTTAATTTGCATCTCTCTAATAGCTAGTGAAGCTGAACATTTTTTCATGTGTTTCTTGGCCATTTGTATTTCCTCTTCAGAGAACTGTCTTTTCATATCTTTTGCCCATTTTATAATTGGGCTGTCTGTACTATTGTCATTGAGTTGTAGGATTTCTTTGTATATGCAAGATATCAGTCTTTTGTCAGATACATGGTTTCCAAAAATTTTTTCCCATTGAGTTGGCTGCCTCTTTACCTTTTTGAGAAATTCCTTTGAGGTGCAGAAACTTCTAAGCTTGAGGAGTTCCCATTTATCTATTTTCTCTTTTGTTGCTTGTGCTTTGGGTGTAAAGTCTAGGAAGTGGCCTCCTAATACAAGGTCTTGAAGATGTTTTCCTACATTATCTTCTAGGAGTTTTATGGTACTTTCTTTTATATTGAGATCTTTGGTCCATTTTGAGTTAATTTTTGTGTAGGGGGTGAGGTAGGGGTCCTCTTTCATTCTTTTGGATATGGATATCCAACTCTCCCAGCCCCATTTGTTGAAAAGACCATTATGGCTCAGTTCGGTGACTTTGGGGGCCTTATCAAAGATCAGTCGGCCATAGATCTGAGGGTCTATCTCTGAATTCTCAATTCGATTCCATTGATCTATATGTCTATCTTTGTGCCAGTACCATGCTGTTTTGGCAACTGTGGCTTTATAATAAGCTTCAAAGTCAGGGAGTGTAAGTCCTCCCACTTCGTTTTTCTTTTTTAGAGTGTCTTTAGCAATTCGAGGCATCTTCCCTTTCCAAATAAATTTGATAACTAGCTTTTCCAAGTCTGCAAAGTAGGTTGTTGGAATTTTGATTGGGATTGCATTGAATCTGTAGATGAGTTTGGGTAGAATTGACATCTTAATGACATTTAGCCTTCCTATCCATGAACATGGAATATTTTTCCATCTTTTAAGGTCCCCTTCTATTTCTTTTAGTAGAGTTATGTAGTTTTTCTTTGTATAGGTCTTTTACATCTTGGTTAAGTTTATTCCTAGGTACTTGATTTTTTTAGTTGCTATTGAAAATGGTATCTTTTTCTTGAGTGGTCTCTTCAGTTTGTTTCATTTCTAGCATATAGAAACATTACTGACTTAGGTGCATTAATCTTGTATCCCGCTACTTTGCTGAATTTGTTTATTAGCTCTAGTAGGTGTATCGTTGATTTCTCAGGGTTTTCTAGATATAAGATCATATCATCTGCAAACAATGACAGTTTACTTCTTCTTTTCCAATTTGGATGCCTTTTATTTCTTTGTCTTGCCGGATTGCCCTGGCTAGCACTTCCAGCACAATGTTGAATAACAGTGGTGACAGCGGGCATCCTTGTCTTGTTCCTGATCTTAGAGGGAAGGCTTTCAGTCTCTCACCATTGAGTACTATGCTGGCTGTGGGTTTTTCATATATGCTCTTATCATGTTGAGGAAGTTTCCTTCAGTTCCTACCTTTTGAAGTGTTTTTATCAAAAAGGGATGTTGGATTTTGTCAAATGCTTTTTTCAGCATCTATTGAGATGATCAATTGATTTTTCCCTTTTGACTTGTTAATGTGTTGTAATACATTGATTGTTTTCTTATGTTGAACCATCCTTGCATGCCTGGAATGAACCCCACTTGGTCATGGTGTATGATTTTTTTAATGTGTCTTTGGATTCGATTTGCAAGTATTTTGTTGAGGATTTTTGCATCTATATTCATTAGGGAGATTGGCCGGTAGTTTCCTTTTTTGTAGCATCTTTGCCTGGTTTTGGTATTAGATTGATGTTAGCTTCATAAAATGAGTTAGGTAGTGTTCCATTTTCTTCAATGTTTGAAAGAGTTTGAGTAAGATTGGTGTCAGTTCTTTCTGGAAAGTTTGGTAGAATTCCCCTGTGAAGCCATCTGGCCCTGGGCATTTATTTGTGGGAAGATTTTTGATGACTGATTGGATCTCTTTGCTTGTGATGGGTTGGTTGAGGTCTTCTATTTCTTCTCTGGTCAGTCTAGGTTGTTCATATGTTTCCAGGAAATTGTCCATTTCTTCTACATTATCCAGTTTGTTGCCATACAGTTGTTCATAATATCCTCTTATAATTTTTTTAATTTCTTCAGGATCTGCAATTATGTCACCTTTTTCATTCATTATTTTGTTTATATGGGTCTTCTCTCTTTTTGATTTTGTCAGTCTAGCTAGGGGCTTGTCAATCTTGTTGATCTTCTCAAAGAACCAACTTTTGGTGATATTTATCCTTTCTATTGTTTTTTTGTTCTCTATGTCATTTATTTCTGCTTTAATCCTTGTTATTTCTTTTCTTCTACTTGGTTTAGGATTGGTTTGCTGTTCATTTTCTAGCTTCTTCAGTTGATCCATTAGTTCTTTGATTTTTGCTCTTTCTTTTTTAATATATGCGTTTAGTGCTATAAATTTCCCCCTTAGCACTGCTTTTGCTGCATCCCATATGTTTTGGTATGTTGTGTTCTCATTTTCATTCGTCTCTATATATTTAGCAATTTCTCTTGCTATTTCTTCTTTAACCCACTGATTGTTTAGGAGTGTGTTGTTTAACCTCCAGGTATTTGTGAATTTTCTAAGTCTCTGATGGTTATTGACTTCTAATTGTATTCCATTGTGGTCAGAGAATGTGCTTTGAATAATTTCAATCTTTTTAAATTTATTCAGGCTTGTTTTATGTCCCAGCATATGATCTATTCTGGAGAAGGTTCCGTGAGCACTAGAAAAGTATGTGTATCCTGGTGATTTGGGATGTAGTGTCCTGTATATGTCTGTTAAATCAAATTCATTTATCCGATTGCTTAGGTTTTCAGTTTCCTTATTGGTCTTCTGTCTGGTTGATCTATCTATAGGAGAGAGTGATGTGTTGAAGTCTCCCACAATTATTGTGGAAACATCAATTGCTTCCTTTAGTTTTGCCAATGTTTCTCTCATGTATTTTGTGGCACCTTGATTGGGTGCATAGACATTTACGATTGTTATTTCTTCTTGCTGAATTGCCCCTTTTATTAGTATGTAGTGGCCTTCTTTGTCTCTCAAAACATCCCTGCATTTGAAGTCTATTTTATCTGAGATTAATATTGCTACACCTGTTTTCTTTTGGCTGTAGATTGCATGAAATATTTTTTTCCATCCTTTCACTTTCAGTTTCTTTGTGTCCCTGTGTCTAAGATGAGTCTCTTGTATGCAACATATTGATGGTTCATTTTTTTTGATCCATTCTGTGAATCTATATCTTTTAATTGGGGAGTTTAATCCATTTACATTCAACGTTAAAACCATGAAGGCATTTCTTGAATCGGCCATCTTATCCTTTGGATTATGTTTGCCATATTTTTCCCTCTCTCTATTAATATCCTTTATTGTCCCCATACCGAATCTCTTTAGTACTGAACCTTTCTCCAAGTCTCTCTGTCCTGTCTTTGTTTCTCTGTCTGTAGGGCTCCCTTTAGTATCTCCAGTAGGGCAGGTCTCTTGTTAGCAAATTCTCTCAGCATTTCTTTGTCTGTGAAAAATTTAAGCTCTCCCTCAAATTTGAAGGAGAGCTTTGCTGGATAAAGTATTCTTGGCTGGAAATTTTTCTCACTCAGAATTTTAAATATATCGTGCCACTGCCTTCTTGCCTCCATGGTGGCTGCTGAGTAGTCACTACTTAGTCTTATGCTGTTTCCTTTGTATGTGGTGAATTGCTTTTCTCTTGCTGCTTCAGAACTTGCTCCTTCTCTTCTATGTTTGACAGTGTGATCAGTATATGTCTCGGAGTGGGTTTTTTTTGGATTTATTCTATTTGGAGTTCGCTGAGCATTTATGATTTGTGTATTTATGTTGTTTAGAAGATTTGGGAAGTTTTCCCCAACAATTTCTTTGAATACTCTTCCTAGACCTTTACCCTTTTCTTCCCCTTCTGGGACCCCAATGAGTCTTATATTCGGACATTTCATATTATCTATCATATCCCTGAGGTCCATTTCGAGTTTTTCAATTTTTTTCCCCATTCTTTCTTTTATGCTTTCATTTTCCATTCTGTCATCTTCGAGGTCACTGATTCGTTGTTCAACTTCCTCTAGTCTTGTACTATGAGTGTCCAGAATCTTTTTAATTTGGTCAACGGTTTCTTTAATTTCCATAAGATCATCCATTTTTTTATTTAGTCTTGCAATGTCTTCTTTATGCTCTTCTAGGGTCTTCTTGATTTCCTTCATATCCCGTACTATGGTCTCATTGTTCATCTTTAGTTCTTTGAGTAGCTGCTCTAGGTGCTGTGTCTCTTCTGGTCTTTTGATTTGGGTGCTTGGGCTTGGGTTATCCATATCGTCTGGTTTTTCATATGCTTTATAATTTTCTGTTGTTTTTGGCCTCGTGGCATTTGCTGAACTTGATAGGGTTCTTTTAGGGTTTGTAGACCAGTTGAAGTCCTTATCTCTAATTTATCAGATCTACAGCTTCGTGGAGTACACTTTCTCTAACTAACCAGCAGGTGGCGTCCACGAGCCACCTGTTCTCCACAAGCCAGATCTCCCCTGCTTAGCCTTTTTGGTGAGTGGGGGAGTGAGTCTTGTGGGGCCCAGTTGGTGTACCAAGCTTGCGTGTGTAGTTGGTGTTGCCTGCCCTGTATGTGGGGCGTGTTTCTGGGCAGTCGGGGAGGGGGGGTGGCCCTAACAATCAAATCTCCCTGATGATCCTAGAGTTTTAAAGCTGCTGCAATAGTCTAATCCTTCAGTTCAGTCCTGCCACAGTTTGTCTCTGCCACTGACCCACAAGTCCTTGGTATTGGCGTATGGCTCCTGAGACTTGCAAGTGGGCCCCTCTTCCAGGCTGTGCACCCCGGGTCCTCTGTTGAGGGATGACTGTGCTATGTCACGGGTGAGTGCTGTCCCCCCAGGGCAGTTCTGGGCTGCTGGGCTGTGTTGGGAGGCTCCCAGTCTGCTCAAATGATGGCTGAATGGGGCTCTGTTAATTCACACTGCTCCCCCTTCCCAGCTCTGGGACATTCAGCTGAGGTTGCAGGGAAGGCTAATGTCCACGCCCAGTTTTGTGGTGTGTGCCTGTTATTTGAAGCACTTCCGTCACACTGGGTTGTCTGGGGCAGCTCTGGGCTAGGGGGCTGGCGATGGGCAGGAGTGTTTCCTGTCCACCAGGATGGTGGCTGTGAGCGGACACCCCCCTTTTCTTGGGAAGTTGTGTTGTTTAGTGAGTTTTCTCAGCCACTGGATTATTGCCTTTTGTCTCAGAGCTCTCTTAGTTCTGCTCTTGACTTGACGTGCCCAAATTTCAATTCTTTGAAGCTTTCTGTATTGAGCTTCTTAGAGTAATTGTTTTAGAAAAAGCAAAAAGGATTTAAAAAAAAAAAAAAAAAAAAAAAACGGCCCTCCTCAGAGATCTAATGGGTTATTGAAATGCTAATAGACAAAGCAACCAGGGCCATTAAGGAAAGGTGCACAGGGCAGAGAGATCAGCTTTGCTTCGGGATTTGCATATGCGCCTCAAGGCCTGATCTCCACCCTTCCCCTTTCTGTGTTCACCAGAACTCCAAAAATCCTCTGCTTTTATTTTGGAGTTTTTCGTGTTGTTTTTTTTCTATGCCTGTCTCCTCTCTGCTGGGCTGGCTGCTCTCAGAGTCTCTGGTGTCTGGTCTCAGTCTATAGATTTCGCTGATCTCAGCAGTTCCACGTTTTCATGAGTGTTGTATGAAGTATGCCCAAAGTCAGATTGCTCTGTGGTGTCCAGTCCACGCAGTTCCTGGCTTTCTACCTACTTTCCTGGAGGAGTAATTCAAGGCTAGCCGGAGAGCATCGATTAACAGTATCTTTTATTTCCATAAGATCCAGTATGTTTTTTATTTACTCTTTCAAATTCTTCTTTATGCTCTTCTAGGATCTTCTTATTGTCCTTTATATCCTGAGCCATAATATTGATGTTTGTGTGTACTTCTTTGATTGCTCCAAATTTTATGTCTCTTCCAGCTTTTTTATTTGTTGGTTTCTCCATATCTTCTAGATCCTTCAAGTGCTTTGTAATTTTCTGCTGGCTTTGGGGCATTTGTTTTCATAGGGTTGTTCTGGGAAGTGCAGTATTAATTGATCTTTATATATACTTTGGTTTGCTGGGGTGCAGTTTCCCAATTCTACCAGCAAGTGGCACCCTTGAGGTACAGCTTGGCTGGAGTGCAGTTTCCCTAAGCTACCAGCAGGTGGCACTCTCAAGTAGGTCTTCCTGCTGTTGTGGGGTGTGATGGTCTATAAATGTCATTTATTAGCTGTAGTAGCTTTGCTGTAGATTTTTCAGGGTTTTGTACATATAAGATCCTGTCATCTGCAAACAGTGAAAGTTGAGATGATTATGTGGTTTTCCCCTTTGACTTATTGATATGTTGTATTATATTAATTGATTTTCTTGTGTTGAAACACCCTTGCATACCTGGAATAAAACCTACTTTGTCAGGGTGTATAATTCTTTTAATGTGGTGCTGGATTCGATTTTGAGAAAAATGTGTATACTGCTGTTGTGGGGTGTGATGTTCTATAAATGTCATTTATTAGCTGTAGTAGCTTTGCTGTAGATTTTTCAGGGTTTTGTCCATATAAGATCATGCCATCTGCAAACAGTGAAAGTTTTTGGTTCTTCCTTTCCAATTTGGATGCCTTTTATTTCTTTTTCTTGCCTAATTGCTCTAGCTAGATGTTCCAGCACAAGGTTGAGTAATAATGGTGACAGTGCGCCTAGAGGGAAAGCTTTCAGTATTTCCCCATTGAGTATGATGTTAGCTGTGGGTTTTTCATGTATTTCTTTTATCATGTTGAGGAAGTTGTCCATTTTATCTAAGTTGTCTAATTTTTTTAACATAGTCGCTCATAGTATCTTCTCATTATCTCCTTTATGTCTGTAGGGTCAGTAGTTATGTTCCCCCTCCATTTCTGATCATGTTTATTTGCATCCTCTCTTTTTTTTTTCCTGTCAGCCTAGCTAAGGTTCCATCAGATAAACCCAGAGAAAGCACAAAAGGAACCCAGAGGTCTCTCCCTGGCAGAGAGGAGGAAGGGATGATGGGAAAAAAGCTGCCAAACAAGAATTCTCTATCTGGCAAAACTTTTCTTCAAAAATGAGAGTTTAAAATATTTTCAGACAAACAGAGAATTTGTGAACAAGAAACCTGCTCTAAAAGAAATACTAAGGGAGTGCTAGAGGCTGATAGGAAAAGACAGGAGAGAGAGTTTGGAGAAGAGTGTAGAAATGAAGATCATCAGTAAGGGTAAAAAGAGAAAACAAATAAGATAAGACATAAAATCCAAAAGACAAAATGGTAGAAGTACTGCCTTTACAGTAATAACATTAAATGTTAATGGCTTCAACTCCCCAATAAAAAGATAAAGACTGGCAGAATGGATTAAAAAACAGGACCCACCTATACACTGTCTACAAGAGACTCACTTTAGACCCAAGAACAAAAATTAGGTTGAAAGTGAAAGGTTGGAAAAAGACATTTCATGCAAACAACAACCAGAAGAGAGTGGGATTGGCTATATTAATATCAGACAAATAAGACTTCAAATTTAAAACAATTAAGAGACAAAGGAGGACATCATATATTAATAAAAGGGTCAGTTCACCAAAAGGAAATACCATAAATATGCATACACGAAGCCAGGGTGCCGCAAAATACTTGAGGCAAACACTGACAACACTGAAGGGAGAAGTAAACATCTCTACAATCATAGCTGGAGACTTCAGTACACCACTCTCATTAACAGATAGAACATCTAGACAGAGGATCAATAAGGAAACAGAGATGTAAATAATATGATAAATAAACTAGACTTAACAGACATTTATAGAACATCACACCCCACAACAGCAGTATACACATTTTTCTCAAATGCTCCAGGATAGACCACAAGTTAGGTCACAAAGTGAGTCTCAATAAATTAAAAAAGATCAAAATTATACAAAACATTTTCTCAGATCATAATGGAATGAAGTTGGAAATTAATTAACAGGTAGAAGGCTGGAAAGTTTACAAATATATTGAGGCTAAACAATACATTCTTAAACAACCAGTGGATCAAGAATGAAATTGCAAGGTATATCAGTAAATATCTCAAGGCAAATGAAAATGAGAACATAACACATCAAAATTTATGGATGCAGCAAAGGCAATGCTGAGAAGGAAACTTATTACCCTAAATGCCTGCATTAAAAAGGAAGAGCAAAAATTGAGAAATTAACTGCTCACATGGAGGAACTAGAGAACATCAAACTAACCACAAAGAAGAAAAGAGAGAGAGAGAGATTAGAGCAGAACTAAATGAAGTTGAGAACATGAAAACAACAGAGAGAATCAACAAAACCAAAAGTTGGTTCTTTGAAAAAATCAATAAAATTGATGGAGTGGACAACTTCCTAGCAAACTGACAATCAACACTGACTTGATAAGAAATAAATCTCAAAAAACCAATTGCAAGTAGAGCTTGATTCAGTCATCCAAAACCTCCCAAAAAAGAAAAGTCCAGGACCAGAGTGCTTCACATGTGAATTCTACCAAGCATTCAAAAATTAGTACTAATCCTACTCAAACTCTTCAAAAAATTGGAGAGTAGGGAACTGCCTAACTCATTATATGAAGCCATCAACACCTAAATACCAAAGCCAGAAAAAAACAAGGTAAGAGAAAAGAAAATTAACAGAACAATCTCTTTAATGAATATCATTGCAAAAATCCTCAACAAAATACTTATAAATGGAATCCAGCACCACATTAAAAGAATTATACACCCTGACAAAGTAGGTTTTATTCCAGGTATGCAAGGGTGGTTCAACACAAGAAAATCATTTAATATAATACAACATATCAATAAATCAAAGGGGAAAACCACATAATAATCTCAAGTGATGCAAAAAAAAAGGCATTTGAAAAAATTCAATATACTGTCTTGAAAACAGTTCAAAGGATACGAAGGAAACAAGTCTTTCTTCTTGTTTGGCAGTTTTTTTTCCCATCAGCCCTGCCTCCTCTCTGCCAGGGAGAGACCTCTGTGTTCCTTTTGTGCTTTCTCTGGGTTTATCTGTGCTCTGAGCTCATATTCAGCAGTCTGAATTTGTTACTTAAATTCACCAATTGGAGCTTGGTTGAGCTACCTTCCCTTGCTCCTAGTAGAGATTGCTTCTTTTTCTCATAGGGAGGTGACTCCAAAACAGCCTGTGGTGTCACAAGTGGGGGAGGAGTGCTGACCTTCATAGCTTGGGAGATTTTACTTACAGTTCTGTGCTGTGATCTCAGCCCTTCCACCCATTCCAGACTGTTGTATGATGTGTGTCTGGTCACAGTAGTTCCCCAAACAGTTGTTCCCTAAACAGTTGTTCCAGACAGTTCTTGGCTATTTACTAGCTGCCCTAGAGGACGAAGGAAATTCCACTCCTCCCTATGCTACCATCTTGCCCTGTCTCTCTTTTTACTCTTTTAGTTACCCTTACTTATTATCTTCATTTCTACACTCTTCTCCAAGCCTCTCTCTTCTGTCTTGTCCTTTCAGCCTGCAAGACTCCCTTTAGTATTTCTTGTAGGGTAGTTCTCTTGTTGACAAATTCTCTCAGGTTCTGCTTATCTGTGACTATCTTAAACTCTCCCTCATTTTTGAAGGACAATTTTTCCAGATAGAGAATTCTTGGCTTGCAGTTTTTCTCTTTCATTTTATTAAATATATCATACCACTGCCTTCTTGCCTCCATGGTTTTTGATGAGAAATCAGAGCTTAGCCTTATCGGGCATTCCTTGCATGTAATGAATCATGTTTCTCTTGCTGCTTTCAAAATTCTATCTTTGGCATTTGACATTCTGATTAGTATGGGTCTTGGAGTAGGTCTATTTGGATTTGGTTTGGAGTATGTTGTGCTTCTTGGACATGGATATCGATGTCTTTCATAAGAGTTGGGAAATTCTGGGCTATTATTTCCTCAAATATTCCTTCTTCCTTTTTCCCTTTTCTTCTCCTTCTGGTATACCAGTGATGCAAATGTTTGTGTGCTTCATGTTGTCAATCAATCCCTGCAACCCTGCTCCATTTCCCCATTCTTTTCTCTAACTGTTCTTTTGTCTGTTTGAATTCAGATGCTCTTTCATCTAGCTTACTGATCCTTTCTTCTGTCTCTTCAAATCTGCTTTTGTGTGCCTCTAGTGTATTTTTAATTTCATCTATTGGGCCTTTCATTCCCATAAGATCTGTTATTTTTCTTTGCATGCTTTCCCATTCTTCTTTATGCTCGCCCAGTGTCTTCTGAATATCCTTTATCTCTTTAGCCACATGGTTGAAGTGGCTTAGGAGATTTATTTGAACATCTTTTATTAGTTGTTCCAAATTCTGTATCTCCTACTTTTTGATTTGCTCCTTTGATTGGGTCATATCTTCCTTTTTCTTTATATGGCTTATAAATTTTGCTGATGTCTGGGCATTGGATTATCTTGGTGTGTTTACTCTGAAGATTGGATTCTCCCTCTTGCCAGAGCTTCTGTTGTTGATTGGATTTGTGTTAATGCTCTTCCTTGATACGTGGTTTGTCAGGATTACTCAGCCAGGGCTGGGCCAGGGACCCACGAGGAGGGTGTACCCCAGCTCCAGAGGGCCCTGTGGGAAAGGTCTGGTAAAGATGCCTGAAAGCCTTCAATTCTGGTCTTGAAGGGTGTGCTTTTCTGGCCTGCCCAGACTATGGCCCTCTTTGCCCCAAAGCCTTTTAGACGTCTGCCTGGAGGTGTGCCTCCATGGCCTAACAGCAGGTGGCATCTTCAGCAGCCTCTTCCCTTCGACCCTGGGAAGGCTGAGAAGCCCCCTGCCCACTCCAGACGACAGTGGAGCCACACCGGGTGGGGTGGGTTTAAACCCCTGGTGGTCCCAGCAGTGCAAGTTCACAACCAAAAGCTGGCACAGGGCTGGACTGTGTCCCGCCCTTTCCTTGGCAGAGTGGACCTCCCTGTCCTTTCAGTCTAGGGTTCTCTGCTGGCCAGAGACTGGAGAGCCAGAGGGTTTCTACTCCAAGAGTGGGGGTTAGGCGCTGGGAGTCGGGCTGGGGGCTCACTCGGGTTCTTTCGCCGTAGCTTCCCCATCACTTTGTCCCATGCTTTCCTGGGTGTTGCAGAGCACTTCCCCTGGTCTCCAGAGCCCAGATCTGTTGTTGCAGACAGCTTCTACATGACCCCTGGTTGTTTTTCTGGGAGAGAACCAAGTTCCGCTTCTCCCTGTTTGGCCTTCTTGGATCCGCCAGTCTTTAATTTACTCTTAATCTTTTTCTCCTTTGCTCCCTCTAGCAGGAGAGTACTGCAAGGGCAGTGATCATTGTGTGTTTTGTTCCCTGTCATCTCCTCGGCTGTCAGTGGCTGCCCTAGCAGGTTGGATGGACAAGCTAATAACTGCTGCAAAGATGAGATATTTCAATGACCCCATCATTAAAAAAATATTTTCCAGGGAAGGTAGGTGAATTGTTCCATATAGTTGTAGCTGAAGGAAAAATACCAGGCACACTTTCTTTTCTTTTCTTTTCTTTTTTTTTTTTTTTTTTTTGCCATCCAGTATACATTACAAGTGATCAATCTTAGAATAGTGAAATGTTTGCTCTAAGCCAGGTCCTATGTTCTGACTCCACATCCATTCCTGCTTTCAGTGGGGAGCTTTTCTGACTGAGGTGCCCAGATCTTTATCCAGAGACAATAAAAATTACCAGTTACATCCTTATTCTTAAATTTTGGAATTGAACGAGGGGAATTTCAAGCTCATTTAACCCTTTTGACAGCCCTGCATTTTATAATTGAGGAAGCCAGGCCCCAAATTCGTTCTTTTGATGAGTTTTTTTTGAGCACCAGGAACTGTTCTAGGCACCTGAGACTTAGCAGTGGACAAATACACAAGGAATCCAGCCTACATGGAGCTTAAGTTCCAGGCGAGGTGTCAGGAAGAAACCATGTTTCTCGATTCTAACTGTTCGACATGAAACACCTGCCTAGTGTCCAACCCTGGACTGTCACCAAGGCCTGTGCTTTTCTTTTCTCTTTTTTTAATGCAGTTTTATTGAGATATATTCTGACAACATATAACCCATCCAAAGTATACAGTCAGTGGCTCACAGTGTCATCAAAAAGTTGTGTATTCACCACCACAATCAATTTTAGAACATTTTCATTACTGCAAAATCAAGAAAAAAATAAGAATAAATTAGAACATCCAAAACATCCCATACTTCTTAGCCCCCCTATTATTTATATATTTTGTCTTTATTTTATTCCTCATCTGCACATACACTGGATAAAGGGAGTGTCAGTCACAAGGTTTTCACAATTATACAGTCACAAGATAAAAGCTATATAGGTATACAGTCATCATCGAGAATCAGGGCTATTGCATTACAATTCAACAGTTTCAGGTACTTCCTTCTAGCTATTCTAATACACTAGACACTAAAAAGGGATATCTGTATAATATATAAGAAAAACCTCCAGAATGACCTCAACTCCATCTGAGATAATGTCAGCCACTGAAACTTCATTTTGTTTCATTTCTTTTCCCCCTTTTGGTAAAGAAGACTTTCTCAATCCCACGATGCCAGGGCCAGGCTCATCCCTGAGAGTCTTGTCCCATGTTGCCAGGGAGACTTTCACTCATATGAGTCATGTCCCATGTGGTGGGGAGGGCAGTGAGTTTATTTTCAGAGTTCATTAAGAGAAAGATGCCACATCTGAGCAACAAAATAGGTTTACTGTGGGTGACTCTTGGGCATAGTTATAAGTAGGCTGAGTTTCGCCATTGGAGAGAAAAGTTTCATAAGGCCAAGCCTCTAGGTCGAGGGCTTGGCTTGTTAAATTGGGAGCCCCTATTGCTTAAAAGAATAGCAGGAATAGGAGAATTTTAATAGTTCCACATTTTTTCCTGGTCCCTCAAGGGGTCTTTAAAAATACTTAATTATTTTCTGCCCAGAATAATCTGGGATGTTTTGGGGTATTACATTAGCCTGTACAGGATAATAAGAACTGATTTTCTATTCTAGTTTCCGTGTAATTATGTTGTTTAAATAAACTTACCAGACAGGTTAAATTAGATAGGGTGTTATGGAAAATATAAATTCTGTACCAAATAAATCTCTTTTCCTTTGGTCTCACATAGATGTTGGTATTTTAAAATATAGTCAGTATCATCCTTAACCCTATATTGTAATTTACCTTAGTCCTAACTAAGTCTGTTTCACACATACCTCTAATTGTAGTCTGATCTTTTCTTCAGCTTCTTTAACAGTTGCTGTATGGAGTAATATTTATTTATTTATTTATTTTTATTTTTTAAACAGTTTTATTCACACACCACACAATCCATCATAAGTAAACAATCATTGATTCCTGGTATAATCAAATAGTTATGCATTTACCACCACAATCTATATGAGGACATTTCCATTTCTTCCTCATTGAAAGAGGAGAGGAGAGAAAAAATGAAAAATAAAAAAAAGATAGAAGAAAAAAAATAAAATGCAATGAAAAGGTCATTCAACAACACCACCACCAAGAATCCCATATCCCTCCCTTATATCTCCTTCTTATAGACATTTGGCTTTGGTATATTGCCTTTGTTACCATTAATGGAAGCATATTACAATGTTACTGTTAACTATAGACCCTAGTTTGCATTGATATTATTTCTCCCCCATACCACCCAGTTTTTAACGCCTTGCAAACTTGACATTCATTTGTTCTCCCTCATGTAAAAATATTCTTGTATTTGCACATTTAATCACCATCATTGACCACTCTAGGTTTCACTAAATTATACAATCCCAGTCTTTATCTTCTGTCTTTCCTTCTGGTGTCATACTTACCCCTAGCCTTCCACTTCCAACCATAGTCACACTCACTTTGTTCAGAGTACTTACAATATTGTGCTACCATCACACAGTATTATGCTATCCATTCCATTTCTGGATCTATACAATCAAATCTGTTGACCATTCGGTACTCCTTCAGCATCAGATGCCTGATCTCTACCTCTGTATGGAGTAATACTGACAGAGCTGCTGAACTCTTAACTCTGAGTTTTAGGTGTCACATGGATACTCAAATTTCCAGGAAACTACCAGGTTATACACAAAGAGCACAGCTTCTCAAGATTTAGAAATAACAGTTTTAACTCAGGAATAGATGTGACTGCTGTAAGAACTTACTATCAAGGAGCCTTTACAATAAGCCTTATTGAACAATCTGTACTCTTGGATCATCAATTTCCCAAACTCTGTACCCATTCTATCCCCTGATAATCTATGCTCTTGAATTCAGATCTTAGTGTTTGCTCATTATAGTTTATATTATGTACTTTTCTTTTTAACTTCTCTATACCACTTCTCCACATAGAAAATAAGGATGTATGTAATAAATCATGCAGTCTGCTTATTTGTTGGGTACTATGTGCTGGGTTCTGCTGTACTTGGATACTCAAAGATGGACACACTCAAATCTCTTTGGGGTGTGGACTCTGATTAGTGGAGTGGCATGGGTGGGGGGCGGGTCATGTGTACTGGGGTTGCGTTTTACCTGATGCCCAAGCTAATAGTGAATGAAGCTTCTTCCTAGGAGACAAAGGCTTCCAGTCACACAGGAAAGTGCCTCTAGGGGGTGGTTTGGAAGAGGTGATTCATAGAAGAAGCACTAGATGGCCAGGGAGTCCAGGAGCAAGTGCAGGGAAGAGGCTGCTCCCAGACTCCACTCGGAAAGTTCCGTTTGTTCCAGCGATGGCTCCTGCTGGGCCTCTGGCCAGCCTCCCTGCTGCCCCTCCCCTGCACTTCTCAAGAGCCCCTCAGCTCTCCTCAGCCTAAGATGTGGGCTGCTACTAGCCCCTGCTGGGAGTTGTCTATCTTAACCTTGGACACAGCCTCTTGTTGCCATTTTTCTCCAGCATCCAAGGGCGTCCCCCTTCTGCAGAGCCACAGGGA
This sequence comes from Choloepus didactylus, assembly GCF_015220235.1. Lineage (NCBI taxonomy): Eukaryota > Metazoa > Chordata > Mammalia > Pilosa > Megalonychidae > Choloepus > Choloepus didactylus. Next base: position 167,735,403 of record NC_051334.1, read on the forward strand.
CTTCCCGTTTCGAGCCAGGCCAACTGAACCTCTTGGTAAATTTGCCTTTTTCCCCCCTTCCTATGCTCAATGAAAAGTCATTGTTAGAAAGACAGCCAGTTCTTATTTTTTGTACAATGGTACTCATTTGAAGCTGCAGGGATCATTAGTGTCTCCTTTGAGGAACAATAGGTTTTCCGTAGGTACCTGAAAGATGGCGTTAGATGACTTGATGGTAAGAAAGACTAATGATTATTTCATCCTAGGCATTTCTGTCTACTTTATGAGCTTTTTACGGTTCGACATATTACTTCTTGGAGGTTTACTGAAACCTCTTCTACTGGTGTAATTTGAAGTTGTCATTTGTGGTATCTTCTTCACTGGTGAAAGCTAAACCTGAGCTCCTTTTAGTATGAGGATTTCCTAAAATTCTCAGGTATGTGGGGTTTTTATCAGACTTTGTTCCAGTTCTGTAGCTGTGCTTCTGTAGTTCATCCACAGTCTGATTTTAATTTCCTTTTAAAAATAGTTAACTATTGAACTATGAAACCCTTTAATATATTTTTTAAATTTGACACAAGTAGAATTAGCATATGCTACAGCTTAACCTGTTATTATGAAGCTGCCTGTCTTTGAAGAGCTTGCGGATGAGTCACTGAGTGGTTCACTTGTCTCAACATGCAAGCCCAGTAGGGTGCACCCAGAGCCCCTGGGGCCACTTGGGCTCCAAGCTTCGGGATCAGCTTGCTGAGTAGTGTCCCGAGGCTGCAAGGCACTGAAGTCCATGTGACTCAGGACTTTGTTGATGCGGTGACATCCGAAGCAAAATGCAGAAACTGGGTATTGAGGTTGCTGTGAGATTGTACTCTCCTCCCATTTTAAAATTTGTGCTTATCAAACATTGCACTATTTTTACCAGATGACTGGTATTTAATGATAAGTCTCATTTAAAAAATATGTATTCCTTTCTTCACCTTACCTGTCTTATTAGATTTCTGTTTTTCAGATGAAGTTACATGCAGCTCGGCAGGTAAAAACAAAGTTCTAAACCCACTGCGATCGTTGCTACTAAGTTTAGGTGTTGAGAAAGGTAAGGTTTGATTCCAGCATGTTCGGGAGAAGTCTAGAGACAGAGAGAAATGAGAATGTGGTTTGTTTATTCTTTCCATCTCTTCAGACCTGAGTTGCTCAGAATTGGGTTGCTCATGATCCTTGGTTCATGAGACTATGGCATGGACTCATGGATCTCTCTCATTTACTTTAATAAGACCTCCTTGAGCCCACATCCCAACCCCATGGCCAGAAGATCCTTGAGATCATCCATCTACCCGCATGCTCCACCCCTCCTGCATCCCCTCCCTACTGCTGAAGTGGCCAGGAGTCAAAATGCCATTGCCTTGCCCAATGGCAAATGATTTTAGGAAATGTAGCTGTATGCCAAAATTAAATATTGCTTATTTGTAGTTGGTTTCGTACTTAATAAAAAGGGTAACATGCTGTAAGTTTTATGGGATTTTCTTTTTCATTCAACATTATATTGCTAAGATTTGTTTTTTATTTTCATTTATTGACATTGCACAAATCTGTGATTTATTTTAATTGCTGTAAAATATTAAATTGTATGACTATACTACAATTTGTTTATCCATTTTCCTATTGATGCAGGAGGAGTGGAGCATGTGGGTAGATGGATGATCTCAAGGATTTTCTGGCCACGGGGTTGGGATGTGGGCTCAAGGGGATCTTATTAAAGTAAATGAGAGAGATCCATGGGTCCATGCCATAGTCTCATGAATCAAGGATCATGAGCAACCCAATTCTGGGGTGAAATTGCTGGGTCGTGGAGTTTGTGAATGTTCACCTTTAAAAATGATGGCAAACTGTTTTAAGTGCTATGCCGACTTAAACTTGGCCAGCAATGTACAAGATTTCATCTTCCTCTGTATCCTCCTCAGACATGTTAATTTTTGCCATTCAAAAGTTATAAAATGGAATTTTGTTGAGGTCCTGATTTGCATTCCCTGATAGCTATTGAAGTTGAGAAGCTCTCTGTGTGTTTATTGCCTTGGGTTTGTTTTATTTATAGGAATGCTTTATATATTATTGATACTAATCCTTTGTCAGTCGTAGGTATTACAGATACCTTTTCTCAGCTTTTGGCTTCTTTATTTCACTTTCTTTAAGGTACCATTTGATAACTGGAAGTTTTCAATTTTATTATATCCAAATTTATCAGTTTTTGCTTTTTATGTTTTCTTTAACAAATTTTGCTCTGCCCTAAGGTCAGAGAGATGTTGAGCTATATTTTCTAGTAAAAATTTAAAAGTTTACTTCAAACCTTTAAACTCTTTATTCCTCAGGAGTTGAGTTTTGTGAATGGTGTGAATTTGTTACACTATTTCGTTTTTTCCATATATAAGACTATTTTTCAGCTCCATTTATTGAAGAGTGTCTTCTTTTCCATTAATGTGTCATGTAACCTCAATAACATATCAAAGCTCCCTATCTATGCAGGTCAAATTGTCATTGATCAAATCTCAGTACCAGTTTCACATTGTTTTAATGACTATAACTTCCTAATTTCCAATATCTGGTAGGGCAAGTTTCCCTTCTTTATATCATATAAAGAAATTTGGAATCTATTGTGAGATGCTCTGGAAAGTTTTAGGATTTGATTGGATTGCATTGCATTGAATCCATAGATAAATTTATCTTTATAATTTTAAGACTTACCATCTTCCAAATGGCTTATCTTTCCATTTATTTGGGTTTTCTTTATTGTCTTTAATCAGTAAAGTTGCATAATTTTCTCTGTACTAATGCTCTTTTCATTGTTAGATTTATTCCTAAGTGTTTGAGTTTTGTTGCCATTGCAAACGTTGTCTTTATAAAGTTTTTCTAATTGCATTTTGCTGGTATATATATAGAAAAGAGTTGATTTTGCTTTTGATCTTTATGTCTAGCCACGTCACAAAGCTTTTATTTCTATTAATTTGTCTATATTCGTTCGTGGTTTCTGTGTAGGTGCTCATATCTTCAGCAGATGATATTTCTCCTTCCTTCTTTCACATCCTTATGCTTTCTCTGTTTTTCTTTTCTTACGGCACCAGGTAAGACCCCTAGTATAATGCATGCTTCTAACTTTTCCCCATTTAAAATTATGTTCATTATAGGATTTTTGTAAATACTCTTTATCAGGTTAAGGAGATTCCCTTCTATTAATAGTTTTTTCTAAGAGTTTTTTAAATAAAGAATTTGCATTGAACTTGACTAGATGATTTTTCTGTGTACATCGAGATGAACATGTGTTTTTCCCCCCCTTTAAATCTGTTAATGTAGTAAATGTCAGTCTAACAGTTTCTAATATTAAACCATCCTTACATTCCTGAGATAAACTAACTTAATAATGGTGGATTTTCCTTCTTTTATATACCATCAAATTTTGTTTGCTAATATTTTGTTTAGAGTTTTGCATTTATATTCATGATAAAATGTTCCTATGCTTTTCCATTTTCTTCATTTCCTTGTTTGGCTTTGCTATTAAAGTACTTTCTTTTCTTAGAATTATTAGGAGGATATTGGTTTTGGTTTTTTTTTTTTTGAAAACTGGAGTTCGTTCTTTCTTGAAAACTTGGTAGGAATCTCATAGGAAGCCATCTGGGTCTAGTGAGTTTTCTTGTTGGAAAAATTAACCACTACTTCAGTTTCTTTAATAGTTAAGATTTTACTCAGGCTTAATATGTTTCATCAGTTATTTTTGATATTTTACATTTTTCTAGGAATTTGCCCATTTCTTCTGAGTTTTCCAGTTTATTGGCCGAGACTTGTTGACAGTATTTTCATCTTTTAAAAATAAACTGTGTCTATAAGTCTTCTTTTTCATTGGTAGTACTATTTATAAATGCCTACTGTTTTATTGTGATCAGTATTTCTAGTTTTATGTCCATTTTTTTTTAGTCTTAGTTCATAGTAATTTCGTAGAGCTAATGCCTATCTTTCATCTTTGTTTTCTGTTTCATTGGCTTCTGTTCTTTTATTATCTCTTTCCTTTGACTATCTTTTTTCTTCCTTTCTAATTTCTTAAGTTGGGCACTTAAAACATTAATATATCTTTTCTAATATAAAGGAAGCTGTAGGTGCTCCCTTTAAGCACTGCTCTCCCTGTATCCTGAAAGTTTTTCATGTTTTCATTGTAATTCATTTAATCAGTTCTTCAAACATAACTTTTTCTAGAAATGCTGAAGGTGAAAACAGTTCAAGATGAATGACATTGATAGCAACTATAATTATAAACTCCTCTGTAGCTTTATAAATTCTGCATCCCAACTACATAGTTTTCATTTTGCCATGAGCATGTTGTGTTTTATCCCTTAATTTGATTCTCAGTCTCTTTGATGGTAGTTGATTTAGGAAACAACTGTTGCTCTTTGAGCCCCTAGCTTATGTCCACTCTCCATTGTCTGCCTTTCTTTAACCCTCCGCTGATGGGAGTGAATGCTTACGGCATTTGGGAGAAAGCGGCAGTACCCCTAGTCTCCAGCTATTAAAGTTGTTCAAAGTTAAAGATACTTGATTAGAAGAGTAACTGTCTAAGCATGTTTGGTTTCTACTGGAATTTTGCTATCTCTGCAGTCCACTAGGTACCGGGGCATGTGAATGGTCAATCCTGCCTGAATAAACCCTATTATTTGGAGAATTTCAAAGTAATTAAAGCATTGAAGATAATTCTTTAGGTTTGGGAAACTAAGCTGTATTTTATTGTCTTAAGTTGGATTAACTCTTTATTAATGTCTTTGGAATTCTAAATTGGCCCAAGGGAAATATGAATGAATATGGTTAGAATTCACCTCCAAGTTCTGTTGTGAGTTTTCTCATTCAGAAATACTGTGACTTGATGCTCAAGACCTTTTCTTCACCACTGAGTGGACTGTCATCAACAGTGAGAGTGTGTGACAGCATTCTGTAGATAACTCAAAACAGAGGTCAGAATTGTGTTTGAGAAAAGAGACTGGGAAAGGTAATGTTATAGAGTTTTCCTGGTGTGTGTGTGTGTCTATGAGAAGGATTTGGTTGTGCTGGTATGAAAAAAAATTCAGAATAAACAGCATCGTATAAAATAACAAATTTTATATCTATAAAATATTTTTACACTAACTGTACACATGCACACATCCACACAGCACTTAGCCATACATCGAGTGATTCTCTTTTAATAAATCAACACATACTGTTATAGTACCATTTACAATAGTTTCTGAAGACACAATGGGAAAAGCTTTGATCATTCATTTATAAACCTTCCATAAATTACAAAAGAAAGGCAGTCTGAAAAGTATGTATAAAGAGTAAAAACAATTTACAAGTGGACAAGAATTACAAAATAGTAACCATCAAATTACATCTGCTATCAACTTTGTGTTTTGTTCAAATGCCAATGGTGAAGTTTGGTATGGAATAATTTTGAACATAGTTAACCTTGAGATATTTTGGGTGTGGCTTATGCATTATGTGGATTATTTTACTTGTGTGCTGTTCATTGTCGAATGTTTGTGTATTCATTCATTGTCGAATGATTGCATATGGTGTTTTGACAAATAATGAAAGTAACAGAAATCCATGTGCCACAAAATGTCACACTAAAAGCAGAGACAATTTTCAGCTTTCTGGTAGGTTGGAATACCAGTACTTTATCAAATCAAGTTACTTCCTGTCCTCTCTTCTGAATGACTGAAGAAGTAAGCATTTTCTGTGTGTGCCTGGCTTGCTTTTGTAAAGGCAATAACCAATATCTTGGGATGCACAGCCCACAAGGCCTGATTTCAAACAACTGTGTCAGTGAGGGTGAGGACCACCGAGGGCACAGCACAAAATCTACATTGCATTTTTTATTAGACAATACAAATCATTGTGTATTGATAAGGCAGAACATCAAGGAGGATTAAACTAGGAATTTCAAGACCAGAGCTGAGTGGGGGTGATGCATTATGAGGGTGAGCATTTTGAGAAGGGAAGTCGAGAATCATTCCTTTAAGGGTGGCTGACAAACGCACGAGACCGAAATGACGGAGGGGGTGAGCAGGTGGCCACCACGCCCCTGTGGGTCAGTAGGACCCACCCACCCACCTCCCGAATTCAGAGCTCGGACAGTAAGAGCAGCCTGGCCACGGAGACTGGGAAAGAGAGCCACAGCACCTCTGTGTCCTTGCAGATGCTTAAAGTGGATGGCTATGCAAAAGTGCATGTCTCTACTGGTGTCAGGGGAGAAGATTTTTTTTAGGAAGTACTTGAGTCATGAAAGCCCTAGTTTGGAATTAAAGAAAATTACATAGATTTGGAAGTTGTCCAGAAGCACATGAATCATTTCACCGCACCCAGCTTTTTCAGCAGTTTCTTGCCTTTGGAAAGCAGCCCCTTTTTCTTTCTTGAGGACATTTCCCTGCCTCTCCCAGGACTACCAGAACCCATAGATGATGTAGGTGGCCCCAAATGGAGATGGACTGTGGGGGATGGAGCTCTCCTTGCTGAACCTGAACCCTCAGGAGGAACCTAGTAGGTACATTGTGACAGTTTATTGAGTGTGCAAGCACCAGCAACATCAAATCACATGGTGATACCACCCTGTCCCCCCCCCCAACCGTAAAGGGCATGGGTCATTTCTTCTTTCAATTGTTACAGTATGCCATGAGAAGCAAGCACCCCCTCCCAGAGCATATCTAAGAGACAGAGTGGGGTCAGAAAGGTTTGGTTTTGGCTTTGTTTTTGGGGGGAGGGGGTGGCCACTGCTTTGGCAAAACCAGGCTAGGTAACAATTTTCTTTGTAAATTAAGATTCAAAGCAGAAAAGAAAGTTATTTTAAATTGGGCTGATAGGAAAGTTGGCCAAGTACCCATCAGAAATCTTAAAAGCAAAAATTCAAGGGAGAGGCGGGGCAAGATGGCGGAGTGGTGAGGAGCAGAATTTCGTCTCTCCCGTAGAGCAGCTGGCAGTTACCCAAGAACTATATGAAACTGTTTTCGGGATCTCCAGTAACCAGTCACACATTGGACACAAGTTTGGAATTGGAGGAAAAGCAGAGATCGCAGCGAACATTGTAAGTTTCCCGGACCAGGGGTCTGGCGCCCCTCCCCACCCAGACCTCACAGACTGTCTTGTTGCCGGCTCCCTGAAAGGGGGGAAAAAAAAAACCAAAAAACAGCAATCTGCTGAGGGCAAGAAGGGAGGCTCAAATCAGCCTCAACTGCAGAATTAATTAACAAATTAATTAACTAACTTTGGGAGCTGGGGTGCTAAAGAAGGGCTGGGCTCCAAGAAGTGGGGGCACGTAAAAGCAGGCACCCATTCCCAGACTCCAAAAAAGCCATTTTTTTTTCCCCTTACATTTTGTCCCTTCTGGCTTCTCCCTGATCCCTTATCTTTTTGCATTTCAGTAGCCCCCGGCAGGGGTGGAACTGAAGCGGTTGGAGAGTAATTATCAGACAATAGCCCAAAGCATATCTTTAAATGCTCTATTCTGACACTGACAAAACTTCCAGGCTGGGGAAAAACGTTTAAAAGAGACTCTTCTTTTTTTTTTTTTTTTTTTTTCCTTTTTTCTTATTCTTGATTTCTTTCCTACTTTTTTTTTTTTTTTTTTTTTAAATCTAAAAGTAATATATGTGGTTATTTTCTATCGGAAAGCCCAGGTTGAGGGACTGGGCTGGGCTTGAGGGGAGACAGAGTACCTACAGTGTCTTTGAATTCCGTATTCACTACTGAAGGCCTCCACCCCCATCTTTAATTGGCAACTCAGGCTGACCAAGGAATCTACCTGGAGAGGCCCCAAAGAGGAGAGAGGAGAAGGGAATAGTGCCCCTGAGAGACAACTGGAATTCTGAGGATTGGGAGAGTAGAGGGAGGCCCAGCTCAACTGGCAGTCCTCCTTCTGGGAATTCAGACCCCAGGGGCTGGAATTCAGATTCCAGCTTCAGTCAGCCACGCCCCTGACAGGATCAGAGTCAACAGGAGAACTAAAGTCTCCATACCTCCTTACGCTGGTGGGGGAGCTGCGGGCTGGCCAGCACCACCTGCTGGACAGGAGAGGAAAAGCATCAATTCTAAAGGCCTCATAGGTGGGTCTCATTCTCAGGAAAACTCCATACCCTCCCAATGAGACCTGGGCCTCACTAGACTGGGAAAATCTGACTAGGGTCGACCATATCTGAGGAGACCCACTCACAAAAAGGTTACATAGAGGCAGAGCAAGAAACAGAAAAAACAAGAGGGGAAAAATTCTGATCAACTAAATAGAACCTAAGTTAGAGGTCTAGAATAAGCTGAACTGAATAACAGAGGCCAGAAAACAAAGCCAACCAACAAGAAAACCACTAAGTAAAAGACAGAAAACAAGCTCCAAAATAAACTAATCAAGAGAATCAGATGCCTAGACAACTTAAGATAACAAGCCATACCAGGAAACACGAACACATGGACCAGCCAAAGGAACAAACTAATAGCTCAGCTGAGACACAGGAGTGGAGGCAACTAATGCTAAATAAATTTGATGAAATGAAGGAAGATATAGCAAAAGAGCTGAAGGATATAAAGAAGACACTGGCTGACCATAAAGAAGAATTCATAAACTTAAAAAAACAAATGGCAGAACTCATGGGAATGAAGGCCACAATGGAGGAGATGAAAAACACAATGGAGGGACACAACAGTAGATTTGAACAGGCAGAAGAAAGGATCAGTGAACTGGAAGACAGGTCATTCGAATTCATACACACAAAAGAACAGATGGTGAAAAAAATGGAAAAATATGAGCAGGGTCTTAGGGAGCTGAGTGACAACATGAAACGCACAAATATACGAGTTATGGGTATCCCAGAAGGAGAAGAGAGGGGAAAAGGGGCAGAAAGAGTAATAGAAGACATATTCACTGAAAGTTTCCCAACTCTTATAAAAGACAGAAAATTAGAGATTCAAGAAGTACAACGTACCCCAAATAGAATAGATACCAATAGACCTACTCCAAGACACTTACTGGTCAGATTGTCCAATGTCAAAGACAAAGAGAGGATTCTGAAAGCAGCAAGAGAAAAGCAATCCATCACGTACAAGGGAAAGTCAATAAGACTATGTACAGATTTCTCTGCAGAAACCATGGAGGCAAGAAGACAGTGGCATGATATATTTAAGATACTGAAAGAGAAAAACTGCCAACCAAGAATTCTATACCCAGCAAAACTTTCCTTCAAAAATGAGGGAGAGATTAAAACATTTTCAGACAAACAGACACTGAGAGAGTTTGTGAATAAGAGACCGGCACTACAAGAAATACTAAAGGGAGTGCAACAGGCTGATAGGAAAAGACAGGAGAGAGAGAGTTGGAGAAGAGTGCAGAAATGAAGATTATCAGGAAAGGTAAAAGGAGAGGAAAAAATAAGATATGACATATAAATTCCAAAAAACAAAATGGTAGTAGAAAGTACTGCCCTTACAGTAATAACACTAAACGTAAATGGATTAAACTCCCCAATAAAAAGACACAGACTGGCAGAATGGATTAAAAAACAGGACCCATCTATATGCTGTCTACAAGAAACTCACTTTAGACACAAGGACAAACATAGACTGAAAGTGAAAGGTTGGAAAAAGATATTTCATGCAAACAACAACCAGAAAAAAGCGGGAGTAGCTATATTAATATCAGACAAGTTAGACTTCAAAAGCAAAACAATTAAAAGAGACAAAGAAGGACACTATATATTAATACAAGGGTCAATTCATCAAGAAAACATAACAGTCATAAATATTTATGCACCAAACCAGAATGCCCCAAAATTCATGAGGCAAACACTGCAATCACTGAAAGGAGAAATAGATACCTCTACAATAATAGTTGGAGACTTCAATACACCACTCTCATCAATGGATAGAACATCTAGACAGAGGATCACTAAAGAAACAGAGATGTTGAATTGTATGATAAATGAACTAGACTTGACAGACATTTATAGAACACTACATCCAACAACAGCAGGATACACTTTTTTCTCAAGTGCTCATGGAACATTCTCTAGGATAGACCACATGTTGGGTCACAAAGCAAGTCTCAACAAATTTAAAAATATTGATATTATACAAAACACTGTCTCAGACCACAATGGAATGAAGTTGGAAATAAATAAAAGGCAGAAGGTCAGAAAATTCACAAACATATGGAGGCTAAACAACACCCTCTTAGAAAACCAGTGGGTAAAGGAAGAAATTACAAGAGAAATTAGTAAATACCTCGAGGCAAATGACAATGAAAACACAACTTATCAAAACTTATGGGATGCAGCAAAGGCGGTGCTGAGAGGGAAATTTATTGCCCTAAATGCCTATATTAAAAGAGAAGAGAGAGCAAAAATTGAAGAGTTAACTGCTCACCTGGAGGAATTAGAGAAAGAACAGCAAACTAACCCCAAAGCAAGCAGAAGGGAAGAAATAACAAAGATTAGAGCAGAAATAAATGCAATTGAGAACAGGAAAACAATAGAGAGAATCAACAAAACCAGAAGTTGGTTCTTTGAGAAAATCAATAAAATCGATGGACCACTGGCTAGGCTAACAAAAAAAAAGAGAGAGCAGATGCAAATAAATGCAATCAGAAATGGGAAAGGAAATATAACTACCGACCCTGCAGAAATTAAGGAGATAATGAGAAGATACTATGAGCAACTATATGCTAATAAACTAGACAACTTAAATGAAATGGACAACTTCCTAGAAAAGCATAAACAACCAACATTAACTCAAGAAGAAATAGATGACCTCAACAAACCAATCACAAGTAAAGAGATTGAGTCAGTCATCAAAAAGCTCCCAAAAAGGAAAAGCCCAGGACCAGATGGTTTCACATGTGAATTCTACCAAGCATTCAAGAACGAATTAGTACCAATCCTGCTCAATCTCTTCAAAAAAATTGAAGAAGAGGGAAAGCTACCTAACTCTTTCTATGAAGCCATCATCACCCTAATACCAAAACCAGGCAAAGATACTACAAAAAAAGAAAATTATAGACCAATTTCTTTAATGAATATAGATGCAAAAATCCTCAACAAAATACTTGCAAATCGAATCCAGCAGCACATTAAAAGAATTATACACCACGACCAGGTGGGATTTATTCCAGGTATGCAAGGCTGGTTCAACACAAGAAAATCAATTAATGTAATATACCACATCAATAAATCAAAGCAGAAGAACCACATGATCATCTCGATTGATGCAGAAAAGGCATTTGACAAAATTCAACATCCTTTCCTGATGAAAACACTTCAAAGGATAGGAATAGAAGGGAACTCTTTCAATATGATAAAGGCAATATATGAAAAACCCACAGCTAACATCACACTCAATGGGGAGAGACTGAAAGCTTTTCCTCTAAGATCAGGAACAAGACAGGGATGCCCACTATCACCATTGCTATTCAACATTGTGCTGGAAGTTCTAGCTAGAGCAATTAGGCAAGAAAAAGAAATAAAAGGCATCCAGATTGGAGAGGAAGAAGTAAAACTTTCACTATTTGCAGATGACATGATTCTATATGTAGGAAATCCAGAAAAATCTACAGCAAAGCTACTAGAACTAGTCAATGAATACAGCAAAGTAGCAGGCTACAAGATCAACACGCAAAAATCTGTAGTGTTCCTATACACAAGTAATGTGCAACAAGAGGAGGAAATCAAGAAAAAAATCCCATTTACAATAGCAACCAAAAGAATCAAGTATTTAGGAATAAACTTAACCAAGGACACAAAAGACCTTTACATGGAAAACTATAAGAAACTGCAAAAAGAAATTGAACAAGACCTGAAAAAATGGAAGAACATACCATGTTCATGGATTGGAAGACTAAATATAGTTAAGATGGCAATTTTACCTAAACTGATTTACAGATTCAATGCAATACCAATTCAAATCCCAACAACTTACTTTACAGAAATAGAAAAACCAATAACTAAATTTATTTGGAAGGGTAAGATGCCCCGAATAGCCAAAAATGTCTTGAGAAAGAGGAGTGAAGTGGGAGGTCTCACACTACCTGACTTTGAAGCATATTACAAAGCTACAGTGCTCAAAACAGCATGGTACTGGCATAAGGACAGATATACTGATCAATGGAATCGAATTGAGTGTTCAGAAGTAGACCCTCACATCTATGGACAACTGATCTTTGATAAGGCCGTGAAGCCGAAGCAACTGGGAAAGAGCAGTCTGTTCAATAAATGGTGTTTGGAGAACTGGATATCCATTTCCAAAAGAATGAAAGAGGATGTCCATCTCACACCTTATACCAAAATTAACTCAAAGTGGATCAAAGACCTAAACATTAGCACCAAGACCATAAAACTCTTAGAAGAAAATGTAGGGCAATATCTTAAAGATCTTGTGAAAGGAGGTGGTTTCCTAGACCTCACACCCAAGGCACGAGCAACCAAAGAACAAATAGACAAATGGGATCTCCTCAAAATTAAACACTTTTGTACATCAAAGGACTTTGTCAGAAAAGTCAAAAGGCAACCTACACAATGGGAGATGATATTTGGAAACCACATATCAGATACGGGTTTAATATCCCGAATATATAAAGGAATCCTGCATCTCAGTAACAGAAAGACCAACAATCCAATTAAAAAATGGGCAAAAGACATGAACAGACATTTTTCTGAAGAGGAAATACAAATGGCTCAAAAGCATATGAAAAAATGCTCAACTTCATTGGCTATTAAGGAAATGCAAATCAAAACCACAATGAGATATCATCTCACACCTACCAGAATGGCCATTATCCAAAAAACAGAAAATGACAAGTGCTGGAGAGGATGTGGAGAAAGAGGCACACTTATTCATTGTTGGTGGGAATGTAGAATGGTGCAACCACTCTGGAAGACAGTATGGAGGTTCCTCAGGAAGCTAAATATAGATTTGCCATATGACCCAGCTATTCCATTGCTGGGTATATACTCAGAGGAACTGAAACTTAAGACACAAACAGACATTTGTAAACCAATGTTTATTGCAGCATTATTCACAATTGCCAAGAGATGGAAACAGCCCAAATGTCCATCAAAGGACGAGTGGATAAACAAACTGTGGTATATACACATGATGGAATATTATGCAGCTGTAAGACAGAACAAAGACATGGATCATGTAATAATGTGGATGAACCTTGAGGACATTATGTTGAGTGAAGTTGGCCAGAAACAAAAGGACAGATTCTGTATGGTCTCACTAATATGAACAGACATAAATGAACAAACTTTGGGAGTTAAAAGCTGACAACACAGGTGACCAGGAGATAGAAAGAGGGCAGAGATCAGCCATTTGATGCTGAAGGACTACAGAATGTTTAGGATTGATTGCATAGATCCAGAAATAGATAGCATAATACTGTGTGATGGTAGCACAGTATTGTAAGTACACTGAACAAAGATGTCTGTGAGTAAAGCTGAAAGAGGTGGGATAGGAGAATGTATGACACCAGAGGTAAAGATAGATGATAAAGACTGGGACTGTATAACGTGGCAAAAACTGGAGTGGCCAATGACTGTTACTAAATATACAAATATAAAAATGTTTTTGCATGTGGGAAAGCAAATGAATGTCAACCATGTAGAAATTTGAAAAAGGGATGGTATTCAGGAAAAAACATAATCAAAGCAAACTGGAGTCTATGGTCAACAGTAACATTGTAATATACCTCCATTAAATGTGACAAAGGCAATACGCCAATGCTAAATGTATATGAGAAGGGGATATAGGGGAGTAATATGGGATTCTTGGTAGTGGTGTTATTTGCTGTCCTTAGTAGTATATTGTATTGTATGACATGTTATTTTTCTTTTTATCATTTTTTCTTATTGCTAAAAAAAAAAAAAAAAAAAAAATTGTAGTAATCAGTATGTCCAAATGCTGATTGTGGTGATAAATGTACAACTTTATGATGATACCATGAACAACTGATTGTACACTGTGGATAAATGTATGGTATGTGAATATAACTCTATAAAATTGTAGGAAAATATATATATAGGAGTAAAAGTGTTGGAGAAAACATGGTGAGAGGGATGATGCCTCACTAATATGGACTAACTACAATGTGTAAACTCAGAATTGAATCTTAGAACATAGCCTAACATGGACACAATAATTGTAATAGTCCCAAGATTGTAAGCTCTTACAGCAGTTAACTCTATCCCTGAATTGTAAGGCCTATCTCTAAACTTTAAGATGCTGATCCCCTAGCGTATGTTGTCACAGACATTGGGACTGGTGGTTTGATGTGCTGAGCCCTCAAGCATGGGACTTGCCCTTATGAAGCTCATTACCACAAAGGAAAGTCTAAAGTTGTATGTAATGGTGCCTGAGAGTCTCCCCCTGAGTGCCTCTTTGTTGCCCAGATGTGTCCCTCTCTCTCTCTAACTGAGCCATCTCGACAGGTGGACTCGCTGCCCTCCCCACTATGTGGGACCCGACTCCCAGGGTTGTGGATCTCCCTGGCAACGCAGAGTATGACTCCCGGGGATGAGTGTGGGCCCGGCATCGTGGGACTGAGAGTATCTTCTTGACCAAAAGGGGGATGCAAAATGAGACGAAATAGTTTCAGTGGCTGAGAGATTCCAAATGGAGTCGAGAGGTCACTCTGGTGGACATTCTTATGCACTATATAGATAACACCTCTTAGGCTTTAATGTATTGGAATAGCTAGAAGTAAATACCTGAAACTACCAAACTCCAACCCAGCAGTCTGGACTCCTGAAGACAATTATATAATAATGTAGATTACAAGGGGTGACAGTGTGATTGTGAAGACCTTGTGGATCACACCCCCTTTATCTAGTGTATGGATGAGTGGAGGAATGGGGATAAAAACTAAAGGACAAATGGGGTGGGATGGGGGGATGATTTGGGTGTTTTTTTTCACTTTTATTTTTTATTCTTGTTCTGGTTCTTTCTGATGTAAGGAAAATGTTCAGAGATAGACTGTGGTGATGAACGCATAACTATGTTATCATACTGTGGACAGTGGATTGTATATCATGGATGATTGTATGGTGTGTGAATGTATTTCAGTAAAACTGAATTTAATAAAAGCATAATGAAAAAAAAATTCAAGGGAATGTTGTTATAGTTGAAAACTACTTGGTTGTATAAAATCCTGATATTGTTGAATGTATTCCTGGTTTGGTTAGCATACTCTAGAAATATTGGAGATGGCACACTGGTTGAAAGAAAAAAAAAACTAAAATGAACCTTAATTACAATCAAAGAAAGCTTAAAGGCCCTTATGAATGACTGAAGAGAATCATTCTTAAAGGGAGCACTTGGGGGTATTCCAGTGCCCTTTGCGAGTTGAACCACCAGTGCTTGGAAAGCTTTTTCTGCTCGGCCACACCGTGAGTGCACCTCACATGTGTTTGCAGTTGACTGCAGGCCCGAGGTCAGAGGCTGCGCCTCTGCACCTGCACCCTCCAGGGCCAGCCTCTCCCTAGTGTGAGTGTCCTTCTACAGCAGGCAAATGATTTAAGCCAAGGGGCTTCAAGCTTGCTTGGATTTAAAATCAAGGTCTAGTTCTAATGGAAAACACCTAGTCAAGCATCCCAAAGTACCCCTGAAGATACCATCCACTCTGTCCAATGCACTGGCTTGAGCTGCGTGCTTCATAAAACTTAGTACTGCATTGGTACACCAGCAAAGCAGTCTGACCACACGTCTCTGTGTTCAGTATGGTTATTTGTGCTTTGAAGAGAAGCATAAGCTCTCTTGTAAAAGAGAGGTAAGGTTACGTGAGAAAAATACGTTCTGGTAGTTCAGGCCAGCATCTGGGTATGTGGAGTCTACTCGGGGTTGCCAGTTGTTCATGCCTCATCTGCTTGACCTTGAGTTATACGGTTTTTCATTTAAGTAAAATTTCCTATAGTAAAAGTACTTGTCAAGTTGTGCTTTTTCTAGGAGTGGCTAACAATGCAATACGCAGCTCTACTTATGGATAGACGTTGGAACAGTTCTCTGTGTAAACAAACAATTAGCTGGTTAAGAACTATGTTCCCAATGTTGGCCTTTTGTAATATTCTTAATGTAAATAGTAGGAAACTGTTACTATAGATGATTTGTTTCACTACAAATTCAGTTGCTTTACAACTGAGATCCAGTGATATCCTCCTATGTTAGGTCCAATGATTTTTTGAGACATATTTCTTTTTTCTTTTGTTTAGCCCCACAGTGAAGTCCTAAGTCTACCGCTTTAGTCCATTGAAGGTAGCTTAGGGTGGTATCTTTACAGGTATCTTCAGTTGCTCACTTACATGAAGGCTACAGTGCCTGATTAAGGTGTGAAATGAACACTCTTCTTCTGTTTCCAAGCAGAAGAGCGAAGAAATAAAAAATATATATATAAAATATATAAAAACTCGCAGAGATGAAATAAAATAAAAATGAGACTGTAAACATGAATGTAATCTAATAGTTAAATATGCTCGAGAAGTCCTTTGCTTTTTAGGAGGAGAACTAGAGTCCTAACAGAGGGCAAATCACCACTGTGCCCGAGAGAGCTGACGAAGAGCCTTCGCCTTGCCACCCTCAGCCAAGCTGCATGTGCGTCCCTAGGTAGGCTGGGGAGTTCCTTTGTGAGGAAAGGGATTGACTGGGATGGAAAGGGCCACTTAAATAAATTCACTGACGCTTGAGGAGTAAGAAATTTCAGGTACAACCCCATGGAAGGGCAGAGAAAAAAAATCAGGGAATATGCTTTTCAGCCCAAAGTATAAAAATATCAAGGCAAAGATTGTATTAGGGGCCAGATGTTAAAGAGTGTGGAATGCATTTGCTTACCCTTTTGGCCTTTGAGCGCACTGGTGTGTCTTGAGAGTAGTGGGACGGTGCATCTGAAAGATAAACCTCCACGTCGTCAGGCACTTCTTCCAGGAAGTTTGAAGGTACAAGGCCTCTTTGCCCATTAAGATCCCCCTAATAACAGCAATGAGGCAGAACAACTATTTTACTATTTTCTTTAGAAACCCATTTCTTGCTTTAGCGAAAGGAAAACAGCTCAGGTTAGAGATGCATGATGACGTCATGATGATTCAAAGTGATGGAACTAGAAGGGACTCGGGATGACGTTTGCAAACTGTCCCCAGAGGCTTTCTAAAAGCCGAGCGTCCTTGCCCTTCCCCTGAGGTCCAGGATGGCAAGCCGGGGATGGGGCTGGAGAATCTGCATTTTTGCCCAGGGACCTAGTGATTCTTTGGGAATCATTCCTTGGGATCATCCCATTTCATGGTTCTCAACCCTGCAGGCCTCAGGGTTCCGGAGGGAGCTCAGGAACACCCACCCAGACCAGTTCAATCTGTCTTTGGGGATGCAGACTGGGTAACTTTTTTTAAGTGCCCCAGGTGATTTTTATATGAAGGCAAAATTGAGACCTACTGATCTTGTAACAGAAATTATGAGTTAACAAAAAATTATGATTACTGGATCATTATATAGATATGCTTAATTTCTAGTATATTAGTATCCAGAAGAAAGTACTTGAAATGTCTGAACTGTAACCCAGGGGCCTTGATCTTTATAATGATTGTATTCTATCTTGTGATTGGCCCCATTTGTACCCCCAATCCTGTTTTCCAACTTTGAAGTCTTATCACTAAAGAAAGCCACTAATATTTATTAATGAAAGAACTTGGGTCAGGCCGGAACTAACCCACCCTACTTCCTAAACTATCTTGCTAGATGGAGCTGGATTTAACCAAAATTGGCCCTTCTGACATGTGCTGTAGCTTAAACTTCAACCTATAAGTGACCTATACCTCATTATAATATTAAAAATCACGCCCATCATATTAAGGCCATCATTTTCTTACATACGTTCTGTGACTAGGTACGTAATCAGTCTGCACATGCTCAATAATTCGATCATCTCTAACCTCATCATCTTGAGCCCCTGTGCTCATTATCCTAAAACTCTGCCCATCTTTTGATACTATACAACTATCAGAGTTACTGCAGTTTGGGGAAATAGATTTTTAGGCAGATAGGCCATCTGATGATCTCCTCTGCGCCTAGCAATAAGCTCTCTCCAAAACCCCGCTGTCTCAGGAATTGGTCATTTGAGCACATTGGGCAGCGAACCCCCTGCTTCTGATCGGTACCAGTTTGGCAACCCCATATGGGACCAGTTCCTAAGCAGCAAGGAGTCCACCTGCCCAAGGTTCTGGAGCCCCAGCAGGACAGGTAAGCACGGTAATCAAGTCTGTTGCAGCTGCTGTATTCTTTTAATCAAGAAGCTTGGCAACAAGGGTTTCCTTCTGCTCTGCCGGCACTCCAGGCTTTCGGCACTGCAGCGCTTCAAAGAGAGAAACAGTTTCCAAGTCCAGGTCTGGACATCTGACTAGGTAAGTGGGTCAGCAAGGTAAAGATGGATCAGGATGTCCGTATGGAGGTTTGAGTCCCCTGGACCTGGTTTTTATATGCATATATATATATATATATATAATTTTATTGAGATTGTTCAGATACCATACAACTATCCAAAGATCCAAAGTGTACAATCAGTTGCCCATGGCACCATCATACAGCTGTGCATCCATCAACACAATTTTTTTTTCAATTTTTAGAACATTTTCACTACTCCAGAAAAGAAATAAAGACAAAAAAAAGGAAACTCAGATCCTCCCATACCCCTAACCACGTCTTCCCCCCCCATTATTGATTCATAGTTTTGGTATAGTACATTTGTTACTGTTTATGAAAGAATGTTAACATACTAGTAACTCTAGTATATAGTTTGCAATAGGTATATATTTTTTCCCTATATGCCTCTCTATTATTAACTTCTAGTTATAGTGTCATACATTTGTTCTAGTTCATGAGAGAGATTTCTAATATTTGTATAGTTAATCATGGACATTGTCCACCACAAGATTCACTGTTTTATACATTCCCATCTTTTAACCTCCAGCTTTCCTTCTGGTGACATGCATGACTCTGAGCTTACCCTTTCCACCACCTTCACACAACTTTTAGCACTGTTAGTTATACTCATTACATGCTACCATCACCCCTGTCCATTTCCAAATATTTTAAGTTCACCCTAGTTGAACATTCTGCTCATAATAAGCAACCGCTCCCATTCTTTAGCCTCATTCTATATCCTGGTAACTTATATTTCATGTCTATGAGTTTACATATTATAATTACTTCGTATCAGTGAGACCCTGCAATATTTGCCTTTATGTATCTGTCTTATTTCACTCAAGGTTTCTTCATCAACCCATTTCTTTTAAGATGGTTTTGTTCAAACACTACACATTCTGTTCTAAGTAAACAGTCATTGGTTCCCCGTATAGTCACGTATTTATATATTGAGCACCATCACCACTCTCTATATAAGGACATTTCTTCCACAAAGATGGAGGAAGAGTCGAAGGCAGAGAGGCAAAAGAAAAAGACAAGAGAAAGAGAGAAAAACAAAAAAACTTGATAACTAGAAGGTGACAAAAGGAAAGATAGCATTAACCTAAAGTAGAATAAAGAGTCAGACAACATCACCAATGCCAGGAGTCCCATACCCTTCCCCTATTCCTCCCTCCCATATACATTTAGCTTTGGTATATTGCTTTTGTTACATTAAAGGAAGCATAATACAATGTTTCTGTTAATTCTAGCCTCTAGCTTGCATTGATTGTATTTTCCCCCCAATCCCACCCTATTTTTAACACCTTGCAATGTTGACATTCATTTGTTCTACCTCATGTAAAAACATATTTGTACCTTTTATTACAATCATTGAGCACCCCAGGTTTCCCTGAGTTACACAGTCCCAGTCTTTATCATTCATATTTTGTTCTGGTGTCCCATATGATCCCAGCCTTCCTCTTTCAACCATATTCACAGTCATCTTTGTTCAGCGTACTTACATTGCTGTGCTACTATCTCCCAAAATTGTTTTCCAAACCTCTCACTCCTGTCTTTCCCTTTCTGTTTGCAGTGCTTCCTTTAGTGTTTCCTGTAGAGCAGGTATCTTGTTCACAAACTCTCTCATTGTCTGTTGCTCAGAAAATATTTTGAGCTCTCCCTCATATTTGAAGGACAGCTTTGCTGGATATAGGATTCTTAGTTGGTGGTTTTTCTCTTTCAGTATCTTAAATATATCACCCCACTTCCTTCTTACTTCCATGGTTTCTATTGAGAAATCCACACATAGTCTTATCAAGCTTCCTTTGTATGTGGTAGATCGCTTCTCTCTTGCTGCTTTCAGGATTCTCTCTTTATCTTTGATGTTTGATAATCTGCTTATTAAGCATCTTGGCGTAGGCCTATTCAGATCTATTCTGTTTGGGGTATGCTGCGCTTCTTGGATCTGTAATTTTATGTCTTTCAAAAGAGATGGGGAATTGTCATTGGTTATTTCCTCTATTATTGCTTCTGCCCCTTTTCCCTTCTCTTCTCCTTCTGAGACACCAATGACACGTAAATTCTTGCTTTTCATTTTGTCTTTAAGTTCCCAGAGATGTTGCTCATATTTTTCCATTCTTTTCCCTATGTGTAGGCTTTCAGGTGCCTTGTTCTCCAGTTCCTGAGTGTCTTCTTCTGCCTCTTGAGATCTGCTGTTGTATGTTTCCATTGTGTCTTTCATCTCTTGTGCTGTGCCTTTCATTTCCATAGATTCTGCCAGTTGGTTTTTTGAACTTTCAATTTCTACCTTATGTATGTCCTGTGTTTTCATTATATGGTTCAGCTCTTTTGCCATATGTTCCCTAAACTTTTATTAGTTGTTTCAATTCCTGTATCACAGTTGAAGTGCAAGTTTGTTCCTCTGACCGGGCCATAACCTCATTTTTCTTGGTGTAGGTTGTAGTTTTCTGTTGTCTAGGCATGGTTTCCTTGGTTACCCCAGTCAGGCCTCCCCAGACCAGAATGGGCTAAGGTCCCAGAAGGAAGAAATATTCAGTATCCAGTTTCCCTGAGGGTGTGTCTTAGAAAATTGGTTCACCCTCTGATGCCTCAGGTCACTGTGCTTTTTTGCCCAGCAGGTGGCACCTGTTAGCCTATAATTCTTGACTGGTGTAAGGAGGTGTGGCTCTTTTTCCTCAAGTTCTGAATGAAAGGCAGGTAGTAGAGCTGGGCCCCACCCCTTTCCTCTTAGAGAAGATAGATGCCCTAAGGTGAGGTCATTAGCATTTCAGTGGTCTCTCTCTGCCTGTGCTATACCCTTGTCTGGGTCACAGCACTGGGAACTGAAAATGGCTGAGGCTTTCTCCACTGAGCCAAAAAAGGAACAGAGAGTCCCCTTCAGAGCTAGTCCGAGGCGACCCTCTGGCTCTCCAAGGTCAGTCATCATCCAAAGCCTCTGTCTACTTGTTGGGGATTCGTACCTCGTAGTGAGCAGTTCACACTCGCTAATTAAAACCCCAGTTGGAGCACAGCTGAGCTATATTCGCTTGCTGGGAGAAAGCTGCTCTCTGGCACCATGAGGCTTTGTAGCTCAGGCTGTGGGGCAGGGGTCTCCCGATTTAGATCCACAGTTTTTACTCAGATTTTATGCTGTGATCTCGGGCATTCCTCCCTATTCAGGTTGGTGTATGATGAGTGGGCGGTCACGTTTGTCCCCCTGCAGTTATTCTGGATTATTTACTAGTTGTTTCTGGTTTTTTTTAGTTGTTCCAGGGGGACTACTTAGCTTCCACTCCTCTCTATGCTGCCATCTTAGATCCTCTGGACCTGGGTTCTGCTTCCAGAATGATCTCCCTTGCTCTGACCTCTACACCTTTCTGTCTGTGGTGTATACTCCTGAGAAACAGTAATCCAGCAATTAATTGGTATTTAATAAAATTGAGTTTTTAGTGTCTTTTAAAATTGTTAGCATGTTACTGTATTTGTATTGTTCATATGTTCCTAATTGGTTACTGATTTACCGAAATTCTTTAAAATAGAAAGCTCTGATTCTAGTATCATTCCTGAATGTAGCATTTCGAGCTGTATGTGAAAAATTAGAAAGATTTTAGTTATGATCTTTTGGAAAAAAAATAATTTCTGTAACACAAGTCTGACCTCTATATGATTTAGAATCAGGAAAGAAATGGCCTGAGGATGGCTCCATAGAAAAGACCCTGTATTATAGTCAGTTGTTCTGTAAGAGAGAGCAGTACTGGGATGAGAGGATGTATGCGCAGTCCTTTGTCTCTCCCAGCAATCAGTGTTGATGAGAAAATGTAAAATTTTACCTGCAAATATTAGTGGAGAAAATAAATAAAATTTCCCTCCCTGATTCAAAGCCAGGGGTTCTAACAGAGCCTTTTAAACTCCATCTTCTCCCCCTCCACCCTGTCACTGAGGGGCAGTATATCTGGGGAGGAGGTAGCTCCCAGGAGTAAAGGAGCCTGAGATGGAAATGGTCTCCCCTCCTGTACCCACCAGGGCACTCAGTGGGGCTGGGGCTGCTCTTTAAAACCAGCAGCAGAGCTGCCAGCAAGACTCCTTCCCTCTGGCAAGTGCCTATAGGTGAAGAGGACAGGGAGGCCCAGGAGGATTCGAATATGTGTGCAGCCCATTCTCCACCTCGGGTTTGATATAACTGGAAAAATAACACCCCCTATAGGCAGGTCCCAAAGCTTAATTGCTTTGATATTTGCAAATTGTAATCCAAATTGGGCCAATATACAGACCTTGTCAAATGCCCTGATAACAGGAGAAGAACAGAGAATGGTAATAGAAAAGGCAAAGCAGGAAGCAGACAGGAAACAAGGAGAAAATCCCAGCAACCCAGGGTATGGTGCAGCAAGTTTAGCTGTACCAGTGAGGGATCCCGAGTGGAGTCTGAATGATGCAGCAATGGCTAAATTAGAGCACTATAGAGTGTATTGTTGCAGGTCTGCAAAAAGGGTCCCTAAGGTTGTAAGCTTCCAAAAGATAGACAGAGGAAGACAGGGACCAGAGGAAAGTCCCTCAGCTTTCCTTTAAAGAACTTATACTACCTACTGGCAGTAAAAGGATGTAGATCCTGAAAGCCCAGAGAATGCCAGAAATTAAAATATGACCTTTATAACTCAGAGTTTTCCTGATATAAGGAGGAAGCTACAGAAAACTGACAGAGGACCAGGATTGCCTGTCTCTAGGCTGGCTGATGTCGCCTTCAAGGTTTAAAACAACAGGGACCAGTTAAAGAAGAACGGTACTCCAGAAGCAAGCAGCACCCCCGGTTGATTCCTTAGGAAGCAAATGGCACTTCTTGGGGCTCTAGTGGACCAAGGACAGCCAGGAGAAGACAACAGCAGGAAGGTAAGACCTCAGGGCCCCCTCAAGAGACAGGAGGAGTTCTCTGAGAAATAAGAAATTAGGAACCAACCAGTGTGCTTACTGCAAGGAAGAAGGGCACTGGGAGAGGGATCGCCCTAGCTGCCCCCAGGGAAAACCCCAAGGGAAGGTGGGTGACCCAGATTCCAGATGCCCCAACAGGATGATGCAGCCGACAGTGACTTGGAATGAAGGGCCCAGGGCTCTGTTAGGATAAACACCACTTCTCGCAGTCTCCCACCAGGAGCCTTGGTGACAGCACAGGGGGAAATCAGTCAACTGACTCTCTTGCTGATACAGGAGCCATGTACTCAGCATTAAATTAAAAACAACGCAATTTCTAACCAGTTACTATAACAGGAGTATCCAGTAAAAGAGCAAATAAACCATTTTTTGCAGCTGCTAGACTGCCTAATTAGGGCCAAACATTTACAGCATAGTTTCCTTTATGTACTGGACTGTCCATTCACTTGCTGGGAAGAGACCTGCTACCAAGTTAAATGCCCAGATAACCTTTTCTCCAGGTTGTCAATAGAAGTGTCCCCAGGACAAGCTTGTGTGCTGCTTTTCCCTGAGGGAAAAGCATCAGCTAACACTATTCAAACTCTGAATTTCTTAGTAGACTGAGGTTACAAAGTCTCAAAGAAGAAAGCTCAAATTTCACAAACATCAGTAAAATATTTAGGTTTTGAATTATCTAAAGACAGAGAAATATATTGCCAGATTGGAAGGAGGCATTAGCCCAAGTAGCAGAACCACTAAGAATTTTGGATGGCAGGATTCTGTAGAATATGGATACCTAACTTTGGAATCACAGCAAAACCCTTATATATAGCCCTGACAGGATCTGAGCAGGAACCTCTAAATTGGAGTACAGAATGTAAAATGTCTTCCAGAAAAGAAAAAAGAGAACTTTCAACAGTCCCAGCCCTAGGGCTCCCAGACCCAAGAAAACATTTTGACGTTTTTGTACATGAAAGACAAGTAATTGGACTAGGAGTTCTTACTTAAAATGGCAGATGTCCTGTGGCCTATTTTTCTAAACAGTTGCCCTCCCCACCCCACCCCCCCCCGCAAGGATGCCAGCATGGCTAAGGGCTGTGGCAGCCACCTGTGCCCGTCTCAGAGGAGCTGAAAAACTCCCTCTAGGACAACCCAGCAGTGCGTACGCCACGCTGTGTACTGCCACTGTTAGAACAGGAAGGTGGGCATTGGCTCACCACCGAACGGTTAGGTAAACATCAAGCTCTTCTGCTAGATAACCCAAACATCACCCTAAAAGCTGCTTCGAGCTGAAATCTGGCCACTGTACTCCCAAGTGGGGAAGGGGACCCAGTGCACAACTGTACGGATAATTGATGACGACTGTTCCAGCAGCCTTTAGGACATCCAGGTATTGAGCTGCACAGGGATGGAAGCAGCTTCATGGAGCAAGGACCTCGAGAAGCCAGCTGTGCAGTGGTAACTCTACAAACAGTACTGGAGAGCCGAGTCCCTTACCAGGTCTGTCTGCACAATGGGCAGAACTCGCTGCACTCATCAGAGCTTTACCTCTGGGAAAGGGACAGCAAATAAACATATATACGGACTCGATGCTTTAATATAGTTCGTGCTCATGGGGCCATTTGGAAAGAAAAAGGACTCCTGGCATCAGGTAAAAAAGAAATTAAACATGTTTCATAATCTTAGCCTTATTAGAACAGTGACGCTGCCTAGAGAAGTTGCCGTACTACATCTCTACAGTCATGAGAAAGGAGAAATGGACTCTATAAAAGGTAGTTGAATAACAGATTCAGAAGGAAGAGCAGCAGCTAAAACTTCCATCCTCATCACTGGTACTTTCTCTGATACCAGATATAAGACTAAAAAACTTTCCTCCTCAGTATTCAGCCCAGGATCTATTGAGAGCAAAAGTTGGGGCTTTGACGTAAAAGAAACAGATGCTAGTTCTCAAGGTTGGCTTTATAACGAAGATGGAGGAATTGTTATTCTTGAACACTTCATGGAAATGGCTCTTGTTTACATCCACAATTGACTCATTATGGGTGGGACGGGAGGTGCCATGTATTGGTGGCTGAAGAATCTTATTATAGGACCCCAAATGCAAAGAACCATCCAGAAAATATAAAACTATTTAACTCATGCTACAGAAAACCCAAAACCTGGGCCTCTGCCCCCTATAAAGGAGTGCAGGCCAGGGACAAACACCAGGTGAGAACTGGCAAATAGACCACTGTTTTGCCAAAAGCATGTGGAAATTATAAATATCTTCTTGTTTTTGTAGATACAGTCACAGGATGGGTAGAGGCTTCACAAGGACAGAGCAAGCCTCAGAAGTGAGCGAAGCACTCCTGAAGGAAATGAGCCCTGGGTTTGGACTCCCATTTTCAATACAAAATGATGGAAGTGATGGGGAGGAGCTTTTGCGTCAGAAATTTCACAGGAACTGCCAGGAGCACTGAACATACATTGGAAATTACATGCATTTTTGGAGACCACAAGCTACTAGGAAAACAGAGATGAATCATACCTGAAGAAATTGGTAGTGAAAGCCTGCCAAGAGACTAGTCTCTCAGGGACAAGGGACCCCCCCAGGAACTTTGATATGGTTCGGGAGGGCACCCAGAACCAGGCTCCTGTTGAGCCCATTCAAGATGGGGTATGGGAGACCATTCCTGAAACAAGGTGGTCTGTGTCCCTGGACTGAAATGGAGAGATGTGTTCAGTCACCAGGGGCCACCTTAGAGCCATTCACTGCTATGCCTCAACTCAGCTCTCCTTTCCTACAAATGTTCCCTTCAGTCACACTTGGAGTCCAGGAACTGAGTTCTTTTAGGAAATGAAAGAAGCAACATCCAGTGGACCAGCTGGAACCCAAGTGGGAAGGTCCTCATAAGGCTTTATTAATCACTCATTCCTTTGTCAAGTGAATGGGAGTGAAACCAGGGATACACAATAGAATAAAAATAGCACCTCCCAACCAGCCCTTCTCTCCTAGACTCCTTCATAGAAAAAATACTGAAAAACAAAGTGCTGGAGCCCTTGAAGGAGAGGCAGCCGATGAACTTCCAGCAGACAGATGTAAGTGTGAACCTCTGGAAGATTTAAAATACCTTTTTGGGAGAACAGATGAGAAATAATAAATAGTAGAGCATTTTTTTTTTTTTTTGGCTTGAGTACTATTAAGTACATTCAAAACTTTAATAGACATGTGCATTGCCTAAAAGTGGAATACTTTCACTTGTAGCCAATAGATAGATTACAGTATAAAATTAAGACTCTTCCCAACATGTATTTCTGGACCGATCCTTGTTTTCTGTCCCTGCTATGGTGTAGCCCAAGGAACTGACATATGGTCAAACACTAAAGTCTTTTTACAATGAGCACACTCCTATGCAAATTCTGTGAATCCGTCAGGTTGCTGGGTGTGCGGCCACTTACCCACCTCTAGTGTTTCTGGGTTACCCTGGTATATATCACTCCTCCTAGATGCAGAAACAGAAAGGGACTCGAGCTACCACAGATAGAACTACGCAGATCCAAAGAAATGGCCAATTAATTTGGAAACCCCAGGAATCAAACTTTTTTCTCTACAGTATAAAATAGCAAGAGCCACTCAACATGCAAACCGTTTATACAACAAGGCTGAACATTTCACTATTAGAGAAAAAGAGGGACATTTACGATTTGGGGATGGTACGGTGTGGCTACCACCAGGGTGTGCCAGAGTAAGCCAGACAGCCCTTCTCTGTTGTGAACGGAACCACTGCCTACAACATAATCCCCTCAACACAAGGAGCGTGGGAAGGCTGCCAGAGCACAGTCCCCACCCTGCCATTGCAGGAAGGTGGCTGGTGGGGCAGACCGCATTAACAGGCCCGATGCTTGCCAGGTGGCTCCGGAGGAACTCACTGGTTACGCGGTGCTAACTGATGGCCCTGGGTGGCCCCAGGTTGGATGGGAAGATGCACTTCAGGACTGCCTGGGCTCACAGAGTGTTCATAAGACTTTACCATCAGGGGCAACTCTACCTTACTAAAAGCTCCGTGGGCTCAGACAGTCCTTCACTGGTACGGTCACCGGCAGCTGTTTGTGCCGTCATTAGGCCCAGAGGACATCATGCTGGGACAGATGCATTGAGCAGTGTTACACAACGGGCTTTAAGTGACAGCCTCAATGGTGTCTCTCTCTTAAATACTGAAAAGACGTGGATGCGTAAAGCAGTACTACAAAACCAAATGGCTCTTCACAGGGAAGGACAGTGCTATGATAAAAACTGAGTGCTGTATGGATATACCTGATGGATCTGAAGTATTAGAACATGTGAGAATTCAAGTTAATGCAGTACACTCTGGCACCTCCTCCCTGGCACATGTCATTATTTAGTTGGCTTCCCACAGGAATAAGATCTTGGTTTCATTCAGTATTACAAGCAGGACTAACAATATTACTACTAAGAATTAAAAGCATACTTATCTCTAAAACTTGTCTCTGTTGCCTGTCGCAGCCTTTTCATTATAGAATTGCTGAAAAAACCTCAATACTCCAGCCAAAACCTGAAGTTAAGGAATATGTACAATTACAATCTAAGAAGTTCCAATCCCCCAACCCCTGGGGTCGGCGCCCCTTTTGTTTGGCATCATTTACAACAGTAACACAGAAGAGAAAGCATTATTAAAACTGGGGATGAAGGTAACTGCCTCAAACCAGTTACATTTAAAAGCTCCAGTAAGTGAAGAAGACTGTCCTTGGAGCTATGGAACAGTTTTCCTGGATTTATGCTTGAGACAAATTAAACAATTATAGTATAATTTCCAGAGCTTGACAGTCAATATGCTTTTGAGGTTTTATATAATTTTAGGATATTATGAAAACAACAAAAAAAACTTAACCTCCAGTAGAAGGGGGGAAAACAGCAAATAGAGCTGCAAAAAAAAAAAAATGCAGTGACAAAGTCTGGTCCTTTTCTTGTTTTCATAATGATTTTGAATCAAACAATTACAATTTTTATGTTCTTCCTAAATTTATATAAGTTACTGATACAATAAGCTAGCATTATATCTATTAGAGCTTTAAGATGGTGAAAAATGTAAGGTTGTGTTTATTGAAATTAAGTATTTTAACAAACTTTATTTGAAGAATAATTATGTTTTGTAGGATGTTTACAGGTAGTATCAAAGAACTTTTTGGTAACTTGAGGTTTGAGGGTAGTA
Organism: Choloepus didactylus; assembly: GCF_015220235.1. Lineage (NCBI taxonomy): Eukaryota > Metazoa > Chordata > Mammalia > Pilosa > Megalonychidae > Choloepus > Choloepus didactylus. Next base: position 167,763,917 of record NC_051334.1, read on the forward strand.
AAGGATACAGAATGTGCTTTGTTAAGGAGTCTAGGACAAAGCCTGGGTCAATGTGGCAAGTAGGTGGAAGTGAATTTTGTTTAGTCAGTGCTGAGTAAAATTTGATAAGCTTGTTTAAGGGAGTACGGAAATTTATAGCTCTAAATGCATGCATCAAAAAGCAAGAAAGAACTAAAACCAAAGACTTAACAACTGAAGAGGCTAGAGAATGATCAGCAAACTAACCCTAAAGCAGGTGGAAGAAATAATAAAGATTAAAGCAGAAATAAATGAGCAGGAGAACAAAAAAACAATAGAAACAATAAAACCAAAAGCTGGTTGTTTGACAAGATCAACAAGAATGACAGGCCCTTATCTAGACTGACAAAGTCAAAAAGAGAGAACACCCAAATAAACAGAATCAGATATGAGAGCAGGATAATTATAGATCCTGAAGAAATAAAAAATTATATATATATGAGGATACTATGAACAACTGTATGCTAACAAACTAGACAATTTAGGGGAAATGGACAATTTCCTGGAAACACATGAACAACCTAGACTGACCCAAAAAGAAACAGAAAACCTCAACAAACCAATCAGAAGCAGAGAGATCCAATCAGTCATCAAAAATCTATCTACAAATAAAAGCCCAGAGCCAGATGGCTTCACAGGGGAATCGTACCAAAGTATCCAAAAAGAAGTGGCACCATTCCTACTCAAACTCTTAAAAAAATGAAAAAGGAACACTACCTAACTCATTTTATGAAGCTAATATCACTCTGATACCAAAACCAAAGATACTACAAAAAAGGAAAACTCTAGGCCAATCTCCATAATGAATATAGATGCAAAAATTCTCAACAGAATACTTGCAAATCGAATCCAAAGGCACAATAAAAGAATTGTGCACCACAACCAAGTGGGGTTCATTGCTTATATGTAAGGGTTGTTCAACATAAAATGAATGTAATACAACACATTAACACATTGAAAGGGGAAAATCAAATGATCATCTAGATACATGCTGAAAAAGCATTTGACAAAATTCAACATCCCTGTTTGATAAAAACACTTCAAGGGTAGGAATTGAAGGAAAACTTCCTCAATATGATAAAGAGCATATATGAAAAACCCATAGTCAGCATAGTATTCAATAGTGAGACTGAAAGACTTCCCCCTAATATTAGGAATGAGACAAGGATGCCCACTGTCACCACTATTATTCAACAATGTGCTACAAGTTCTAGCCAGAACAATTAGCCAAGACAAATAAAATATATCCAAATTGGAAAGGAAGAAGTAAAACCGTCGTTATTGGCAGATGATACGATTAATGTGCCGAAGTCAGTAATGTTCCTATGTACTAGTAATGACCTAACTGAAGAGGCAATAAAAAAATTCCATTCACACAATAGCAACTAAAAAAATCAAGTAGCTAGGAATAAACTTAACCAAGGATGTAAAAGACCTCTACACAGGAAATTACAAAATTTTACTATAAGAACTAAAAAAGGACCTAAATAGCTGGAAAAATATTCCATGCTCATGGATAGGAAGACTAAATATTGTTAAGATGTCAATTCTACCCAAACTAATCTACAGATTCAATGCAGTCCCAATCCAAATTCCAACAACTTATTTTGAAAGCTATTTCTAAAATTTATTTGGAAGGGAAAGGGGCCTCGAATTGCCAAAAACACACTAAAATAGAAGAACGAAGTGGGAGGACTTACCTTCCAGACTTGAAGCCTACTATAAAACTACAGTGGTCAAAAACAGCATGGTATTAGCACATATTGATCAATGGAATTGAATTGAGACTTCAGAAATAGATCCCCAGATCTATGGTCGACTGATTTTTGATAATGCCGCTACATCCACTGAATTGGAATAACAGTCTCCTCAACAAATGGGGCTGGAAGTAATGAATATCCATAACCAAAAGAATGAAAGAGGATCCCTACACCTCAAACCCTATGCAAAAATGAACTCAAAGACCTCAATATAATAAGAGACAGCACAATAAAACTCTTAGAAGATAATATATGGAAACATCTTCAGGACCTAGTAATAAGAGGTTGCTTCTTAGAACTTACACCCAAAGCACAAGTAACAAAAGAAAAAATAGGTAAATGGGAACTCCTCAAAATCAAAAGCTTCTGCCCCTCAAAAGATTTTGTCAAAAAGGTGAAGAGGCAGCCAACTCAATGGGAGAAAATATTTGGAAACCATGTATCTGCTAAGAGACTAATATCTTTCATATATAAAGAACTCCTATGACTCAACAACAATAGTCATGTGTCAACTTGGCCAGGTGATGGTACAGCTGTCTGGTCAAGCAAGCACTGGCCTAACTGTTGCTGTGAGGATGTTTGTGGTTAAATCCAGCTGACTGCATTCTCTCATTGTGGAAGACATGCCCTTCATTGACCTCATCAGTGACAGCTGCAGTCAGTTGACTGCTGATTTAACAAACCAGCCTTCTGGTTTATCAAGCAACCAAGGGGCAAGAGGATTTCAAAAGATACTGCGTGACATAGGCCCGAGCGTTTTTTTGTTCGGCTCTGTCACGGATGCAGGGAAACAGCGATTTAAGCCTTCCTGTTTATCTCTGTCTCTCCCTTTCACGTCCTGTCTTCACTCCCAAACCAGACATGCTTCAAAGCCCAGTCCGCACCCCGCCGCTGGAGTGTCGGAGTAGCCTCTGCCATGGTTTCAGCGGCTTTGAAGATCCCAAGGAAGCCAGGGTTGCCCTCCCACCTCGGCCTCCCCGTCCACTCCCCAATAGACACCCCAGCCAGCACCACGAGCAGCCATTCTTATGATATCTCATTGTGGTTTTGATTTGCATCTCCCTAATAGCTAGTGAAGATGAACATTTTTTCATGTGTTTTTTAGGCATTTGTATTTCCTCTTCGGAAAAATGCTTTTTCATATCTTTTGCCCATTTTTGTCAACTTGGCAGTTACACACATCACCTAAAACCATACTTTATCTCTAAGTAGAGAACAATAACAGACGTATATTTCACCTAACAATACTCCGCTGTGCAGTGTACAACTGGAAACGCACTAAAACTCTCCAGAATAGGGTGCAAGTCCTTGGATGACATTAACTCTTAAAATTGATTTCCTTTAACTTAAATACTGTAAAATGAACAATACAGTTTATGTCAGATGATAAGGGGATAAGACAGAGAAGAAAGCAAAGATATTTGTTTTACAGACAAATACAAAAATACTCATAACAAAACAAGGAGGAAATATTCATGCCATCATAGTCCTCATTTCTGTAACTGGTCACATGGCTGTAGTTCATATTTATCACTACCTTCTTCCATACCCATTCCATGTTCCCTTTATTCTCACTTCAGCTGGCCATGGTTCTTTGCCTGGTGGGGTGACCCAAACCTTCATTCCTGAAGTTTCTTGGCTGTTGGTAGTCTTGCCTAGATTGGGTTGTGGCAGTTTTCCATTGACTTTAATCACAGGGCATGGTAGTACTAAGAGACACCCTAGGGGATCTCCTGTATTCCGGGAAAACTCTTCTTTACCTCCATTGTGTAGTTGCAGTGCTATTTCCCCTCGATAATCAGGATCAATCACCCTAGCCAGTACAGTAATCCCCTTCCTTGCCTGTTGATTCAGAGGCATAAGAAGCCCAAAGTGGCCAGGTGGCAGTCTTAACTTCCAGTTCAATGGGATTTTTGTTGTGTTTCCTGGTGGAAGCAATCCTCCTTTTGGAACTATGACTTGTAGACCAGCAGAGCTTAAGCTGGCAGGGACAGGAAGCAAAAATTTACCTAGTGGATCACTAGGAGTGATAGTGAATGGTGCCACTCCTCTTTCCACCCCTTGATTCCTGGACCCATGAATCCTGGCTATAGGAGAAACAGCACCATAGAGTGGATGCTGATTCAGAGCATCACAGCCTCCTGGAGAACAATGCCCCAGCCCTGCAAGGTATTGCCACCTAGTTGGCACCATAGGTGAGTCCTCAACAGGCAATTTCACCATTCTATCAACCCAGCTGCCTCTGGATGATGGGGAACATGGTAAGACCACAGAATTCCATGAGCATGTGCCCATTCCCTCACTCCATTTGCTGTGAAGTGGGTTCCTTGGTCAGAAGCAATGCTGTGTGGAATACCATGACGGTGGATAAGTCATTCTGTAAGTTCATGGATGGTAGTTTTGGCAGAAGCATTTTCTGCAGGGAAGGCAAACCCATATCCAGAGTATGTGTCTATTCCAGTAAGAACAAATTGCTGCCCCTTCCATGATAGAAGTGGTCCAATGTAATCAACCTGCCACCAGGGAGCAGGCTGATCACCTTGGGGAATGGTGCCATACTGGGGAATGAGTGTGGGTCTCTGTTGCTGGCAGATTGGGCAATCAGCAGTGGCTGTGGCCAGGTCAGCCTTGGTGAGTGGAAGTCCATGTTGCTGAGCTTATGAATAACCTCCATCCCTACCACCATGACCACTTTGTTCATGAGCCCATTGGGCAATGATAGGAGTTCCTGGGGGAAGAGGCTGATTGGTATCCATCAAATGGGTTGTTTTATCCACTTGGTTATTAATATTTTCTTCTGCTGAAGTCACCCTCTGGTGAGCATTCACATGGGACACAAATATCTTCATGCTTTTTGCCCACTCAGAAAGGTCTAGTCACATACCCCTTCCCCAGACTTCTTTGTCACCAGTCTTCCAATCTTGTTCCTTCCAAGTCCCTGACCATCCAGCCAAACCATTAGCAACAGCCCATGAATCAGTATACAAATGCACCTCTGGCCAGTTCTCCTTCCAAGCAAAGTGAACAACCAGGTGCTCTGCTCGAAGTTCCACCCACTGGGAGGATTTCCCCTCACCACTGTCCTTCAGGGACATCCCAGAAAGAGGCTGCAGCACTGCAGCTGTCCACTTTCAAGTGGTACCTTCATATCATACAGAACCATCTGTAAACCAGGCCAAGAGTTTTCTCTTCCTCAGTCAACTGACTGTAAGGAACTCCCCAAGAGGCCATAGTTCTGGGCTGGGAAAGAGAAGCTAATGTGGCAGGAGTGCGGGCCATGAGCATTTGGGCCACTACCTCATGTAACTGAATTGTGCCTTCAGGACCCACTCAAGCCCTGTTTTGTAATATACCATTTCCATTTTATGATGGGGTGCTGCTGTGCATGCCCAACTTATGGCTTGGCAGGTCAGACAACACCTAGCTTATGATAGGCAACTTAGGTCTCATGGTAACTTGGTGGTCCATGATGAAGCATTCTGTCAGTACTAAGGCCAAATAGCAGGCCAAAACTGTTTCTCAAAAGGAGAGTAGTTATCTGCAGAGGATAAGGCTGTATTCCAAAATCCTAAGGGCTTTCATTGTGATTCTCCTATGGGAACCTGCTAAAGGCTCCAAACAGCATCTCTATTTGCCACTGACACTGCATTGGATCAACTGGATCATATGGTCCAAGTGTCAGAGCAGCTTGCACAGCAGCCTGGACCTGTCACAGAGCCTTATCTTGTTCTAGTCCCTACTGAAAACTAGAAGCTCTTCTTATCACTCAGTAAATAGGCTGGAGTCACACACCTCAATGAAGAATATGTTTTCTCCAAAATCCAAAGAGGCCAGCTAGGCATGTCCCTCTTTTTTGGTCATAGGAGGGGCCAGATGCAACACCTTATCCTTCACCTTGGAAGGGATATCTTGACATGCCCCACACCATTGGAAACCTAGAAATTTTATTGAGGTGGAAGGCCCCTGTATTTTTGGTGGATTTATCTTCCATCCTCTGACATGTAAATGCCTTACCAGTAAGTCTAAAATAGTTGCTACTTGTTGCTCACTAGATCCAACCAACATGATATCATCAATATGATGGACCACTGTGATGTCTTGTGGGAGTGAGAAATGATCAAGCTCCCTGTGAACAATATTATGACATAGGGCTGGGGAGTTGATATACCACTGAGGTAGGACAGTGAAGGTACACTGCTGGCCTTGCCAGCTGAATGCAAACTGTTTGTGGTGGCCCTTACTGACAGCTATTGGGAAAAAAGCATTTGCCAGATCAATAGCTGCATACCAGGTACCAGGGGATGTGTTGATTTGCTCAAGCAATGATACCACATCTGGAACAGCAGCTGCAATTGAAGTCACCACCTGGATAAGCTTATGATAATCCACTGTCATCCTCCAAGACCCATCTCTTTTCTGCACAGGCCAAAGAGGAAAGTTGAATGGGGGTGTGGTGGGAATCAACACCCCAGCAGCCTTCAAGTCCTTAAGAGTGGCATTAATCTCTGCAATCCCTATAGGAATCCAGTACTGCTTCTGATTTACTATTTTGCTAGACAAGGGCAGTTCTATTGGCTTCCACTTGGCCTTTCCTACCATAATAGACCTCACTCCATGAGTCAGGGAAACAATGTGGGGATTCTGCCTGTTGCTGAGTAGGTCTACTCCAATTACCCATTCCCAAACTGGGGAAATAACCACAGAATGGGTCCAAGGACCCACTGGACCCACTGTGAGATGGACCCGAGCTAAAACTCCTTCGATCACCTGAGTTTCATAAGCCCCTATTCTGACTCATGGATCAGAGTGATATTTAGGGTCCCCTGGAATTAATGTCACTTCTGAGCCACTGCCTAATAATCCCATAATTATCTGATCATTTCCTTGAAGGCTGGGAGGGTGTTAACAGCATAAATTTTTGGCAGTGTAGCAGGGTCCTTCCCCAAGGGTACCTGGCCTTCCTTTCGTTCAAGGGGCTCTGGATCTGTAAACCGTCTCAGTCTGGGAATTGATTAAGGCCATGACTCGTGATTTTTGTAATTCAAGCTAAACTTTTGCTCACTTGACCTAGAATAATTCTGTTTACACAGATCAAACAAGAATTTAGTAGACTGGCCATCTGTTATACTTTTTGGCACTCCATGATCTGCTAGTCAAAGTCACAAGCATCTGTGAGTCAGATTATTTTGACTGCTGCTTTGAACCTGTTTTCCATTATGATAGCCACACCCACCTTGTCTTTGTGATTAACTGCTGCCACGTGGCTTTTGCCAACTTGAGATATGATTATCCCTACTGTGTTTAAGGATTCCAGCTCAATGACAGCAGTTCACACAGTAATATCTGACCTACAGAGAAGGGCAATTACAGATCTCTTGAGGGATGACAGAGCCAGTCTCAGAAATTTATTCCTCACAGCTCTGGTAAAAGGTGTGTCCTCTGGACATTCCAGGGGTGTGTGAGCAGGTCTTCCATGATAAATGCACTCTAACATTCCAATCTCTCAAAGCCTTTGAATCCCCTCCTCTACATTATACCAGGGCAGTTCTGACATTTTGGCCTCAGGTAATGTTGGCCACTTTTTTTTTTTAAGATTTATTCACATACCATACAATCATCCAAAGTATATAATCCATCGATCACATTACCATCATATAGTTGTTCATTCATCACCTTGACCTATTTTTTTAACATTTTCCTTGTACCAGAAAAAATGAAAGCAAGAATTAAAAAAACAAGAGTAAAAAGAAAACACCCAAATTGTCCTCCCCCCATTCTTCCTTTACTTTTTTTTTTTTTGCCCCTGTTTTTCTACTCATCCATCCATACACTGGACAAAGGGGATTGTGATCCACATGGCTTTCCCAATCACATCACCACCCCTCGTAAGCTACATGGTTATACAATCATCTTCAAGATTCAATGGTTCTGGGTTGTAGTTGGATAGTTTCAGGCATTTACTGCTAGCTATTCCAATTCATTAAAACTTAAAAAGGGTTATCTATATTGTGTGTAACAGTGCCCACCAGAGTGACCTCTTGGCTCCTTTTGGAATCCCTCTGCCGCTGAAAATTATTTCATTTCATTTCACATCCCACTTTTGGTCAAGAAGATGTGCTCCATCCCACAATGCTGGGTCTAAATTCCTCCCCAGAAGTCATATTACACATTGCCAGGGAGATTTACACCTTTGGGTGTCAGATCCCATGTAGAGGGGAGGGCAGTGA